>NC_034431.1:5026456-5129902 GCF_002078875.1 Numida meleagris | reverse complement strand
TGGGCACCCATTGAGGCTGGGCACCCATTGAGGCTGGGCACCCATTGAGGCTGGGCACCCATTGAGGCTGGGCACCATGTGCAGCGCATGTTCTGTGCTTTGCTCCTCTTCCTTAAGCTCCATGTGAGGACATATCCACCTGTAGGTGTGGTTCAGGTGCAGCATTATGCTGGAGGCTGTCCCCAGGTGAGCAGTGTTACTGGATCCCTATGACCAGAGGCTCTCCAGCCTGGGCTGCAGCACTGCAAGATCACAGCTTTGTGGCAGAGCTCTGACATGCCCCAAGTGAAAGAAGTACATTGGAAAGGATGCGAGGAGCCCAAGGAGGTGCGTGTGGGTTGGTGTGCAGCAGGAGTGAGTGCACTTAGCTGCTCTCTGGGTGGGGAGCAGCAGCCAGCAGAGCCTGAGTTCATTCCTCCTTTGTGCTTGCTCTCAATGAATATCTCTGCTAATGAGTTTGCTGGCAGGAACAACTGCATGGGCAGCAGTTCTGATGTCAGCGCCTGCTAGAAACGAATTTGAAGCTCATAAAGGGAAAGGGTTTTGACCACAGCTGGAGGTGCGCCCAGGATCGCTGAAATCCCCACCCAGGGTCAGCTGTGCCATCGATGGGACCAACACACCAGGGAAAACGATCAAGTTTTGCTTACTGACAACTGGAAAAGGAAAATAGCGGGAGAGGCGCGCGTTATTGTTTGCTAGATATCGTTTGCTGAGCTCTACTTTTGTTCTTTTATCGGAGGGCTAACCTGCGATAAGCGCGCGCTCCCTCTGCTATCTCCAGCAGCCAGAGCAGATTCATTTCCCTCCAAGCACAGGGCTCGGTGCTGGTAGCTCTAATGAGGAGGAAGGAAAATCCAGCCGGGCGAGCACGTGTCTATTACACCTCTCTCAAAGAGAAGGTTTTTAGAGCTGGATTAAAAGGGTTTGGGGAGGAAGTCTTTGGGATTGGAGCTACAAATGGCTTTTTGAGCAAAACAAAAGCATTCATCTCTAAACCCCAAACTGTTTCATTAAACATGTTCGGGCTTTGTTTGTTTGTGTCACAAGTGATAGGTTTGTATGGGCCTGAAAATTGAAAGGTTTTAAGTGTTCCATCTCGGACCTCCAAAGAAAAAGCAAATCCTATTCAAAGGTGATATGGAAGAATGAGAACAATTAAAAATTTATTTCCTCGGAGAAAAAAAATATTAGAACTATTGAAGGCAGAAGTTCATGTGTATATTTTCAGGTAAACTTCTCTCTTCTTTAAAGGCCCAAGATCTCTTCTGGTCTGAATAGAATAGCACAGGGGTCCTTTTGTGCCATTTGAAGCTGGAGAGGGGAGTCTGTCTGGGGAAGCAGCAATGCTTTGCTAACGCCTGACATTTGAGGCAATCTGCCCTTTTCCAAAGGCAAACTCCTTAGAAGTATTTTCATGAGCGATAGAGATAATCAGGCTGAAATCCCAGCTCCCCTGAAATCAATGGACTCTCTTTCAGCGACCTTAATGGGGACGGTGCTTCTCTCCTAATCTCTGCCAGCAATGAATTAGCGGCAGCGTGGGGCAGAGCTGCCAGGGGATGGGATCATGGCAATGCCACCGCTGTTTGTCCTCGGCTCTTCTGCAAGGGAAAAAGTGGGGAGAGGGACTGGGGACAGAGCAGAATGCACTGAACTGTGTATGGCTGAGTAACCATGTAACCACCATGGCTCTGTAGTTGTGTTCTGTGGTGCTGCACTGTAGCTGTGAATGTGTGCAGGAGGAGCTGCCTCCAGGGATGCTCACAGCTGCCCTATGTCCATCATTAATTATGGACCCAAACCCAGGGCTCGGTGTCCTGGCTGGACCTGGGGGGCTGGCAGTGCCCCCACCCAGCTGCCATGCTTTGCCTGGGGAGGGATGAGCCAGCATGCTCCAGCTGCTCACAGAGTCTTTGTAGCTGCCTGGTGGGGACGTGTAAGCAGAGAGCTCTCCTGTGGCCCGTTCCTAGGGGGGATTTTGAGCTCTGTTGATAAAAAAAAAAAAGCAATGTCTTTCATCCACATGGGCAGCGATTATGCTCCAGCTGCTGAGAATCCCCTTGCCAAGGGGAGCAGGATCCCTGCCCCACCGTGGCCAGGCAGAAATCTTTCTTCTACGTGATGCATCCTCTGGTTTTCATCCCGTTTCCAAGGGACAATAATCTGCAGAGCGTAAGGTCGCTCTCAGCTCCCATTCAGAGGAGAGGGATGAAGAGGAAATGTATCGTGGTGCTGTGCTTTGTTCTCCTCCAAGTCCAGGCTGGAGTCCAGGCTGCCTTGGCTGCTGCTGTGCAAAGCCTGCAGCTACCGCCGCTTCCCATACCGGGCAGTGGAGCTCAATGCAGCAGAGAGAGGCGCTGGGGTCTGGGGCCTGGGCTGTGCAGCACGGCCAGAGCGTGTATTGATCCTGCTAACAAAGGGAACACATTTAGTACAAGGCAAAACTAAGCAGCCCTTTGTAAAGCGAAAGCAGCTGGCTCAACTAATTAAATGTTAAAAATACCGGCAAGATGAGCATACCAGAAAATAAACAGGCGTTGCAGCCAGGATGGAAAGTGTTGGAAATGATCTATGCGTTTTGCTGTCCCTCTGTGTGCATGTTTATAGGGATGCTGGCACTGGTGTGGCCACGCACTCACGTGTCTGTGTTTGTGTGTGTATGAGTTTCCCTATTGATCTCTGCAGGGTTGTGCACGTAGACTCCTTGAATGGTTTGAGTTGGAAGGGACCCTCCAAGGCCGCCTGGTGCCACTCCCTGCAGTGCACAGGGACACCCACAGCTCCATCAGTGCTCAGAGCCCCGTCCAGCCTGACCTTGGCTGTCTGCAGGGATGGGGCATTAGCAACTCTCTGTGCAACCAGTGTGAGAGCCTCGCATCATCCAGTGTCATCTTTGTCTCTGTTCTCGTATGGATCTGGCTGTAGGGATTCATGGTGCCTGCATCCCAAGCCTGCTATAGCTGCGTGGGCTGCTGTGTGCCCCCTGGGTGCCCTTGCTCATGGCACTGCTGCCCACAGGCACATCCGTCCCGGCTGCATCTGCCAGAAGGCATTTCCATTAGGCTTTGTTTAATGGCCTGGAGGAGGGTGGGGTGGGGGGGGGTAAATATTTGCTGGCAGTGGTTTTGCAAATCGCCACTTTGCAGGGAGGAAATAAGAGCCATCCATTTGCGCTAGCACTATTAAAGATTTTCTATAAAGTGCCTACATTTCCAGTACAGCTGAATGGATTTCATTGCAGAAAACTGTTAGGGCAGAGAAGCACAGTGGAGGAAAATATCATATACAATGATTCACAAACACATAAAAATACCCTTCCCAGCTTGTCTGTTTCTCCACCACACAGCAAACACCTTGTGACTCATTCTCGAACGTATGGGCGCATTTGGAAATGAAAGTTGGATTTGAACATTATTCGTTAAGACCTGGGATTAGTTCACTTGTCTGCTTAGCTCCTAAAAGCCAGCGTGCCAAGTCAGCCTAAAACACATTTTGAGGCTGTCTTGGTCACTAGACAGCTCTAACAGCCACTGTGTTTTTCTACCTCAATATTTCTGCATTCAGCCTGAAGATAAAACACAAAAAAAAACAATGAAGCTTAATTATTTGCTTTGGATTAATCAGATATCTGAATGTAGGTGGGGAAAGAAAATCAACTTTTGTCTTGGCAGGCACTTTTAACTTCCAGGGCTGTAGCTCTTCCTGTAGACAATGAGAAGACAATGTTTAGATGCAAAAGAAAAGGGATGGAGGGTATCCATGGGGTGAGTGCAGTTAGAATGTCATCAGCTGGGAATGCCGGCCATCAGGGCTATAAAGAGCCTCTAGGATGGCCTGTGACCAGACACTGATGTGGCAGGTCTTATAAATACATCAACTACCACCTTGGATGGGTTGTTAATGGGAAGTTGTATCAGCTATTCCGCCGCCTGTCACACATGCAGACAGTACCACGTAACAATGGCTGTAAACCTGTAATGTATTTAACGTGTTAACTGGGCAGGATCACACTGGTCCGCCACCATCACAAGTAATTTTTAGCAAACTTTGAAGCTGGCGTTTCCCAAAGCTGGGGATTATACATTTCTTTTTGTTATTGGATGCTCCTTAGCCCTTTTCCCGCAGTTGTAGCCTTGGCGCTGCTGGACTCAGTCCTTGCCTGCAGCTGTGCCCAAATGCATGGGGGAGAGGCACGGTGTGGTGGCACGAGGAGACCTGTGTAGGAAACCAGCTCCAACAGATGCCGTTTAATTCACAGCTTCAACCTAAGTTCAGGAAAGCTTGCTAACTGGCACTGCAGCTATGTGCGAGGCTGCAGCATCATCTCCTTGCGCTGCCAATGGGTAAAAGCAGCACAGCTGTGCTTACTGCTGCTCCTGTGTGTGTTTAGTCTCTTTTAATGACAGTGTGGGGCATTTTGGTACAAACATATGGGTGACGTGACCACATTTCAGTGACGATTCAGCTAACCAGTTGCTGCACCTAGTGCAGCACGATGCCTGGAAATGCTGTCCTGAGCATCCAGGTATAGCTTCTGGTAATGCTTTGATGCCCTCTGAGGTTGGTTTTCTCCCAGACCATAAGCAGAGGTGGCACAATCCAACAGCCAGCACTGCAGTGCTAGGGGGTCAGAGTGAGCTGCAGGCCAGGGCAGCGCTTCCTCTGAATAATTTCACAGGACCTTTGTGAGAAGCACAAGCAGCTTGTGGGCAAAGAATCAAAATTCATAGAATAAATTATACGCGCTGAATTATTTGCCCAGCTTTGCTGATTATCTGCAGTTAAAAAAGTTGGAGAGAGCTGAGCTCCTCTACGTATAAACAACATACGGGAGCCTTCAGTTGGATGCATACTTGGATTTTGGAGGAGAGAAGCTGCAGCCCTGGGGAGATGGGCTTTGTTTGGGCCCCACAGCATGGGGTCCAACATGTGCTCTCCACCCCAGGCTGTAGTGTGTGTTCATGGAATGGGGCGATTTCACCCCAACATTAAGGTTGAGTGCTGCCTCTTAGAGAGGAATAATAGTCCCACCATATATGTGAAGATAGAGCTGTAGTTAACAGCTCAGTACGGTTTAGCATGACATTACTCGGCCATCTACAGCTTCATGGTGACGTTCTTATGTGCGAGATGGATTTACTGTTTGTTAACTGAATGAAATGAGGTTTACGACATTATCTGTACTGTTATAGAGCACTTAATGCCATAAATAGAGCTCAGCATCAGAGCAGGCACTCCAGCCACTGTGCGCTGCTTTTTCAGCCTTAGTGACCAGCAATTGTGCCAATTTTCTTCCTAAGTCTGCATAAGAGTGGCAGAGACACATGGTGGTGAGGTGGGGGTCTCCAAGGTACCAAACGTTGACTTCTGTGTTTCCAATTCAGCTATGAGGACCAAGGGTGATCAGCAAATCCACTGATCCACAACCACTGAGCATGACCCTAAACATCCAAGTGGTGCTCCCAGCTCCATGTAAGATGCTTAATGTGCTTTGAGTCTAACCAGGAGCACGCCCAGGGTTTTAAGACCAAGTATTGCCAAGAGATCAAGTCGTGTTCGTCGTGTGTTTGACCAAACTTTAACTTGTGCTGAAGAAGAGCAGCGTGCGGTGGGTCAGCCTATTGAGGGTGTTTTATCGAACCCAATGATGAATCGCAACTTGATGACTTCCTCTACATCAATGGAGCTGAACTGGCTTGGGGAAACTGTTTGATTTAAGAAGAATAGGCCTAATTTTGGAAGTGCTTCACACCCATCAATCTAAGTGAAATTCATTTGTCTGAGGCACAGCTGATATGTCTCCCATTTACATAGTATTAAGTGCCTCAAAGTCCTTGATATATTGAAACTCACAGCAGGGGAAAGGGCTAGCATTGCCATCCCCCTTTCACAGATGGAGAGGAGAATTCACAGTGTAATCAGATAAGTCACCAAGCAGGAGCCCGCCCCAAAACCAAAGGGTTTGCAGCGCAGCTCTGGCAGCTTTAACAGGGAAATCTCACACATGGAATCCTGAAAAATGTATTTGTGGAGAGGTTTTTGTGGAGAGTCAGAGCAGACAAAGCAGCTGAGCGTATGTGTGGGCACGGCATAGAGCAGGAGAATGGACAGAAGGAGGCCGGATGTATTTTCTGTCTCTGATTTAACGTGATTTTATGAAGTGTTTGGAATCGTGTCTGAAAGGCAGTGTTGGAAGGCAGACTGGGAATCACAGCAGTGTCTGATGGAAGAGATATTTAGAGGGAAGAGACATATGGCATCTTAAATAAAAAGAACCTACTCAGTGGTTAATCTCCACTTGAAAAACATCCAGGACAGACTTGTCCATCTAGCATCGCACACCCTGCCACGCAGCCTGCTGTCCAATGATGCAGACGTTGCAGTTAACGCCTCGGCTTTCCCTTGCCCCTGCCTGGGTTGGCCAGCTCCTTCCAACACGTATACCGGTGTGAAGCCTCACTGCTGCTCTCTATATGCAGCAGGTTATGGTCCAGTATGAGAGAAACAACGCTGCGGCTCGCTGGTGAGGTGGGGCTGGGTTTTTACCTTTCCCCCCACCCAAGAGCTGAAATATCGAGTGATGAGTATTGATGGATGTGCACCGGGGCTCTGAGGTGAGCATGTTTGCTAATGGTGCCTGGGCTGCAAGCGGGAGAGGGCAGGAAGGCACGCGCCCACCCCCAGGGAGCAGCGGTTGGATAGAGGAGGAGGAAGGAGGAGAGGAAGCAACAGCAGGGCTCTGGGCTTTGCAAAGCTCCCTGACTTCTTGCGAGCCGCTGTTTTGCAAAGAAAAAGCAAGGTCACACCAAGGAGGAATTCCTGGGAGCCCCTGTGTTGGGCTTTAAGGAGCAGGGCTGGGCATCTCAGGAACTGGGGCTCCCCAGCTCCCCCTGCTCCTGCAGAGAACTCAGCCTAAGGCAGCGGGTGAAAATGGGGAGAGGGCACCCAGCCAACAGCCTCTGCTCCTCAGCCTCCTTCACAGTCCTGAAAGCTGAATTAGTCCGGAAAAACAAGTGCCTCCTTCCCGCAACCCTCTGTGGGCACTTAGGACAATGATGAAATATTCTTGCAATCACTTAATGTTTATTTAATGCCAAAACTATCCCAGCCACTTTATAAACAAGCATGAGTAATGGGAGAGAGAGGGGAGCAGAAGTTTCTCGCTCTTCCTCTCAGATCTTCTGAGTATGCAGTTCTGCCTTGATTTATCCTTGTTGCAACCTTATTGACTTACTGGGGATGTAAATCAAGCAAACCAACACTTTACCCGGAATTCCAGTTATTTATACAGAGATTGAAAGGATATAATTACAGCTGCTAAATACGGCCAGGCAGAGAAGAGAGACACAGGTGTCCATCGTCTTGGAGATTAGGGATGGAAAAGTCCACTCTGGCACCCTGCCCATCTCTGCAGATTAGAGCATCGCTTCTGCTCTGCGAATGAGGAGGATGTGGGAGCAGCAGCCCTGGGCTGACACACAATGCCTGGATACGTTCGGAGCTTGGCAGTCTGTCCATCAGGCTCCTGGAAGGGGCCTCGCAGTGACTCTGTCATTCTCCATCTTGTATGCCATGCCTGCTCTGGGAGAAGTTGAAGAGAGAGGCAACAGATAACTCCTACGTGTGGCTCCTTTCACCTCTCAGCTGGTGTTTCTTGTCTGAGATGTAAGCACCCTGCTCTCACTATCACCGTGTGTTGTGATATGCTGGCACCAGTGGCTGCACACAGCATCAGCAGTGTGCCAGCACCGATGGCTGTGTGTCGTGTCACTGAGGTGCTGGCATTGTGCAAGACATTGCTGCTAGTGCAGCACATCTGCAGTCCAGGATCTGTCCCAGGTCACCTCACCTTAAGGTAACATACCTGTAAATCCTGCTTGTCACATGCTTGCCACATGTCCTTGTGGCATTAAGTGGTGGCTGCTGATGGTGTTGCCTCGCTGACGTGATCTCAGGTCACTGCGGGTTGCTCCTGCAGTGAGAACAGGAGAGCAGAGATGGGACGGAGGGCCACAAGGGTGATCAGAAGGGTTGAGCACCTCTCCTGTGAAGACAGCCTGATGGAGTTGGGCTTGTTTTGTCTGGAGAAGGCTGCAGAGAGTGTGTTGTGGCCTGCCAGTACTTGAAGGGAGCTGAGAAGCAGGAGGGAGAGTGACTTGTATACGTGGTCTCATAGTGATAGGACAAGGGGGAATGGCTTTAAACTGAAAAAAGGGGAGATGTCAGTGAGATGTGAGGAAGCAATCCTTTCCTCAGAGGGCGGTGAGGTGCTGGCACTGCTGCCCAGAGAGCTGTGGGTGCCCCATCCCTGCAGGCACTCAAGGCCAGGTGGGATGGGGCCCTGGGCAGCCTGAGCTGGTGGGGGGCAGCCCTGCCCATGGCCGGGGGGTGGCACTGGGTGAGCTTTGAGGTCCCCTCCAATGTGAGCCGTTCTGTGAAAATGATATGCTATGACACGGGGTCACCTTCCAGAGGAGGACCCGAGGAGTTAGGGAT
Organism: Numida meleagris; assembly: GCF_002078875.1. NCBI lineage: Eukaryota > Metazoa > Chordata > Aves > Galliformes > Numididae > Numida > Numida meleagris. Next base: position 5,121,403 of record NC_034431.1, on the reverse strand, counting down.
GTGGCAGCAGCTGTGGATGGGCTGTTGGAGCGTCTGCAAGATTCATGACATCATCTTCATTAGCTGATTCACTGTGGCCATTTGGGAAAAGCTCTTGAGAAATGATTCAGGGTCCCAGTGAAAGCATGGCGCGGTCGGAGATGACTCTGGCCACTGGCGACGGGCTGCCAGCAAACTTTCTTTGCTTCTCTTCGAGTGCTAAATTAGCCTCTCTCCACAGAACAGCAATCTGCCGTTAATTAAAGAATATCCACGGAGGTGACAACAGCAGCCTGGACGAAGAGTACAACATAGAAACGCTTCTCCCTCGTGGCAGCTCCGTGCTGGCGGCTCTCCCCAAGCAGAGCCCATGGTTGGGGCTGTGCGGGGACGTGCGGGCGGCCACGCATCCTGCCCACGCCACTGCTGCCCGCGTCACCAGGATGGCACATTAAAATAAAACTGTTACATGCTCGAAGGGATTTCAGCTATGGATGAGATGGTGGGAAAGAGATTAACAGCGCTCCTTCCCCCCCTGGTACCAGTTTGACTGGCAGCTTGGGTAAAGAAGAGCCCACTCTAAATGCTCCCAGGGGCCCTGGGAGGAACTCATTACGTCTAGACTGGCAGTAGCCGGCAGTTCTGCTTTGTGAGCTGTGAAACTAATGTTTATCCACCACTCAGTTAGACTCAGTGCCATTTAAGGCATTGGGGGTATTAAGCGGGAGGAATGAGAAGGATCTCACCCGGCATGCAGCTGAGGTGGACCTCTGGGAGGAGGACAGAGCAGCGCAATGGGAGGAGGTGGGCTGGGACCAATGGGGACATCCATGCTCTTGCCGTGCCCCATGGCCTCCCTCCCACTGACACTACAGCAAGTTTCGTCTGCCTCTGGCAATGCCCCTGCACAGCCCCACTGTCAAACTGGCCTTCAGCTCAAGGCAGCCACTGCTGGTTTCAAGTGGAAGTTGCTACCTACTTTAAGAGCATCCCCCTGGTCCCTTGGAATCTCACTTTTTTTCCCCACCATTTGTAGACATCTCCTTGTCTGCCTCCCTCTGGCAGCGGCAGAGGCAGCAGCCCTGTGCACCCCAAAGCCTGCACAGCATCACAGCACAGCCAGAAATCCAGGTCTGGGCACACAGCAGTGATCTGGCAGAGGTTGAAGCCAAATCCCCAGGATGGGACAGGACACGAGGACACAGCACAAAGGGGATCTCATGGCAGGGTGAGCTGGGTGTGATTTCAGGGCATACAACGTGCCCATGTGCCATGGTGCAGACCTCCAAAATGCCCTTCAGAGACCCAAAGTAGAAAAACATCCAAAATTCATAAATGTCAAGAAGAAAAGGAAGTGAGTGTAACTAAATAGAGAGAGCTAAACATTACCTTTAAGGCTACAAAAGCAAGGTGCTGGACACGGCCTGACAGCTGTCCCATGGATCTCACCTTCCTGCTCTCCAAAGAGGCCTTTGCAGCTGCGATTGATGGCTGCTATCGAGTTGTCTCCCTGCAGGCTGGGGGTTAGAACAGGTTTCCAGAAGTGATCGCAGCTTCTGGGGACAAGAGCTGCAATGGGAAGCGGCAGAAGAGCCAAGCTGTGCGCCTGAACATGGGAATTTAGGTTACTTCCAAATGTTTTAAATAAGAAAAAAAAAATATATTGGCCCCCTACTGGCTTATTTCTTAATCATCCTCAGCTGGCAAATACAAAGCGATGTTCCCGTTGTTAGCGTTTTAGAAGCAGTAGGGAGAGGGTTGCTGTGTGCCATACATCCTGGGTAATTACAGGGGCTGGCTGGAAATCTTCCACCTAAACGTTTTCTCACTATAAAAAGGGGTATCATCAAAAGTGCAAGCCTGCGTGGGAAAGCGGAGGTGAGAAAACCTGACATTTCCAAATCACAAATGTCTTTCCATTCCACTCCATTCCATGGGAAGTGTCACTGTTTAGTTTTCCATTGTACTTCATGGGGGGGAGGGAGAAAAACCCAGATACTGAAATATCTGCATCTGCTATGGGAAGGAGATGCTGATTTTTCAAAAGGAAATTGCATCGCAGAAATAGCTTAAAACCAAAAATAAATCCAGGGTTGTCAGAGTCTTCAGTATCTGTTTTAATTATTACTCTGGTGGGATTTTCTCAGAGATTATATTTCCACAGTGGTAACTGCTCTCACTTTATTTTATAGCCCGGGCTATTTGTTAGCTGTGAACGAGCAGGATCGTTGTCAAGAGGAGTTTCCGTGTTCGGAAGCAGAGACGGCGGCTTCCATCTGCCCCACTGGGTCCTGCAAACCCCGGGGCTGTGCTGACGTCGGCAGCTCCCGTGCATGGCATCAAGGTGCTCGATGCGCTGTGCTGCAGCAGAGCCTGCAGGCTGCAGGGCTGGCGCCTCGTAGCTCCTGCAGGATTTGGCCCTTGTAAGCGACGCACCGACAGAGGGAGGGAGCAGCTCGCTGCAACGCATCGCCCGCGTCTCTCTGGCCCCATAATTTTTGTTGGGAAGTTTTATCTTTTTAATTTGTTAGATATCATGCATCGTCTGATTAATTATTGCCTCTCTGCAGGGAGGACTAGAGTTTATAGAGCAATACAGCACCAGTGTTAGCTTTACACACCCTCAAAGCCCGGAGGACGTTCAGTGGAGTACTTACGCGATGTTCTGTCGATAATAATGACTCAGCACTTGGCCGGTCTGGGGGTCTATCAAAGCACTTTATTAACATGGGGCTGCTACACGCACCGAGCACCAATGCAGCGCGGTGTGTGTGGGGCAAGCTCGGATTGCCGACGTGTCCTTCAGCGCCAGGAATGCAGAAATAGCCACAATAAAATTCCCTTTACAGCCACATCCCTCAGTCAGCAGCGTGAGAGCCCTCTCCCTGAAGAAGTGTTCCCTTACAGCAAACGATATTAGGAAGGTTGTAGAAGTGATTGGGGAAGGTGCTGCGGCAGGACTAACAGCAATGAAATGCAGTTGAACATTTCCAGCGCTGAGTAAACCATATGTCTTCATAATTTGATTGTGCCCCGCTCCCTTAGGTGCCTCCCAGCTCTATTGAACACCGATGGAGTTATTTAGAATCATAAATAATATTATCAAAGAGGGTCTACTGGGTAAACAGAGTCAGTGCATAAATTGTCGGAGTGTGCTATTGATTGCTCTTAGCTGACTAATGAATTATTCTGTTTAAGGACCCATGGAAATAATGTTCAACATTTTTGAGGCGAGGGCCCTTTGAAGCATTTCGTCCCAGTGCTGCTCAGCTTTGCTGCTTTGGCCACTGCAGCACTCCCAGCCTGCAGCCAGGGACTGCTCCGAGCCCATGCAGCACAGTGGCCAGGGCTGGGGTAAGCAAGGAGATGCTTACTGGAGGTGGCAGCTTGTCCTGGGCAATTCACCAAAAGATTTCCTAACCCTTGATCCTACTGCCTTCATCTTTTCCTCTTTGTTTTTCATCTGCATCCCTCCTCTGCTTCCCTCCATCTTGCTGTGCAGGTGTTGGCATACGGCGATGCACGGGACCCTCCCTTGGGTGTCCAGCTGGAGCTGCCCCTGGGCATTGCTGTTGCACTGAGAGCTGAGCACAGGTCTCCTGGTAGAGGTGTGAGGAACGGAGCTTGCTCCAGGAGACTCTCTCCAGCCCATAGAACTATGGAACCATTAAGGCTGGAAAAGACCACAAAGATCACCTAGTCCAACAATCAACCCATCCCCACCATGCCCACAAACCGTGTTCATCAGTGCCACATCCCCGCAGTTCTTGAACACCTCTGGGGACGATGACTCCTCCACCGCCCTGGGCAGCCTGTGCCCATGACCACTCTTCTGGAAAAGTTTCTCCTACTATCCAGCCTGAACCTCCCCTGGTACAACTTGAGGCCATCACCTCTTACCCTCCCACTGTTACTTGGGAGAAGAGGCGGACACCCACCTCACCACAACCTCCTTTCAGGGATTGATAAAAGGTGATTGATAAAGCCTCCCCTGAGCCTCCTCTTCTCCTGACTGGCTACCTGAGGTTCTGCGCTCCCTGCTGAAGTCACATGGATTTCCCCATTCACACTGAACTTGGGGACCTCTCCCACCTGTTGCTGCTCCCGCTTCCCAGGCTCGGGGCTGTTTGAATGGTGGCAGACTGGAGCACTTCCCCAGAGACGCATTAGCTGCCTTAAGCCCTGCCCCAGAACGAGGTGAAATGAGCTCTCCTTTTTAACAGAATTTCCATTTTTTCCCCCCACCTGCATAATACATTCTGTTAAATTTACAGTTTTGCAGTCCCTTTGATGTAAGGCATTCAGAACGCTTCCCAGTTAATCTTCCGCAGCGGTGCCTGGAATGCTAAAGGCAATGGTTTGGAATACGGCAGGGAACCAGGAAACAATTATCAACATTTTGGAGGGTGGGGCAGCATTAAGAAAGAGCTAATTTTAAAAGGAATTAAGACATTAAAATATTTTTCTTCCTTTTGTCTGCTTTTTCAGTGACAAACTCATCAGAAAAGAGGTTACGCTGGCACATCTCTGCCTCCCTCCAGGTGAGTTGTCCCATACTGGAGAGAAGTGCCCCTACCAGGGGTGGGAAACAGCTGCTCATGGTTCTCCAGTATTCTTAAATTTGATGTAATGTAAACTGCACCTCCCTGGCTGGCTGCTGCACAGCGGTCCCCAGCCCACGTTGGAGCCCTTCTGAGCACTCTGTGATGTGAGATGCCAGCACCCCCACAGCCCAGAGCTCAGAATCCTACAGAGCTCCTTTTCGCACCCCCATCACCGTTTGATTGGTAGAAAATGAAAATATGCCTTAAAAGTTTCTAATTCCGTGCAATTTTCCCTTTGTGTTTTCCTTTGTGGTTTTAGAGCCTTTCAATTCTGTCTTCTCAGAAATGCCCGTGGAATGACCACTCTGGCACACAAAGCCCCAGTGCGTCTGAGAGCTTTGGGGGCAAAGTTTCCTTTATTTGGAAACAAGCCCTCTGCACTCCAGGACTGCACTTGTCTACTAATCACACTGAATGTCTGCACAGAGATTGACCCATTCAGCAGCTTGTAATGAAAACTTCCATCTCAAGTTGCTTTCCATTTAGGAACCAATAATTTACGCATTTCAAACCTTGTTTCCATCTTACATTTGGTATTGAAATGTCATAAGTTATTTAAAGTTGAAAGTAAAGCAAAGTAATACTGTAATTCTGGCTGCCACAAATGCAAAGGTTTGGGGCTTTTGCTTGAGGAAGACGAGTGACACAAACGTGCATTATGTGCGGCCGCGTGCCGCAGAGTTCTCGGTGTCGAAGCATGCATCTTGAATGCACTTGGGGGCTTACAAGTAGGCTTCATGTAGAGCATAATTTACTGTTATTAAAGAGCTGAACTGCTGGGATAGCGTTCCCTTGCACCATCCTTCCCCAGCTTAGTGCCTGGATCCATGCTGTGTGGTTTGCTGGTAGTTGGGGAAGAGCCAGCAGCAGTCACGTGCCCATCCAGGGGCTCTGGGTGGGACCTGTGCCTCCCATGAGAGCCAAGTGCTGCTGCTACAAGCACCAGGGTTTCAGCATATTGGTTTTCCTTCCCCCTGTCCTCTCCCAGCTGTGCTTGCTTCTCCGGTTTGTGAAGTAGGCCACATTGTTTTCCTTCCTCATGTCCATTATCACAGCCCTTTTACAAGCCCAAGAGGCATTACTGAATCCACCTTTTTTCTCTGATACAGCAGCACTTCTTCCTCCACTCACTTTTCTTTCCTTCCTAAAGCTCGTGAAGACACTTGGTCATAGGCGTTGCTACAAGAAATTCAAGCATTAGCTTGAGTTTGAGCAAAAATTTGAGCACTATCGTGTCTTCACCAATGGGCAGGATCGGCCAGGGCCTCAGCTTGGTGTCTCCCCAGAGCTTGAGTGGGGTTGATCTTTAGAGGCAATTTGTTTAGTTTGGTTAACAAAGGTCTTGGGGGCTCCTTGGGGCTGCTCCCCCACCGCTCCTCATGGGGATGCATGAGTGCTCCATGGGCTCAAGGACAAGAAGGGGTTAACCCAAGCCACCCAAGACCTTAATGTCCAGCATAATTCAGACCATTTAATTAGTGTCCCATGCTTGGCATGTTCGATAGTGTTTTCCCCCCAGGGAGAAGCGTACTGGCTCACATATATTGCCTGTTATCTTTCAAGTACTCAGAGCAGAATGCTTTTTCTGTAACCTCATCAAAGGATAAGCTAGGATTCAGATAAGCTTTTCAAGGAGGAAGTCAGGGTTATAATTTTCAGAGACTTCTGAATGTCACCTCCAATTTTCAGCTCCTCAATTGGAGCGGCCGTTTTGGGAAGCCACCCCGCTTCAGATATTGAAATGGGTGACCTGTGGGCTCGGGCCGTCTCAATTCCTGGTCATCCTCAGTCTGGCGGATCCGGAGTTGAAAGTGCTTGAGATTTCTGACTTTATAATAACACGGTTTCTCAGAAGTGCAAATTACAGAGGAATTGGTGCTAAACTCCCTATTAACTATCGAGTCCAAGAAATCCTCAGTGTCCCAAATTACCTGTCACTTTCTCTCTAACACGGCATAATTCTATCGCTTAAAAAAAACAGCCGTAATTTGAAATTTCAGTGAAATTTCTAATTGAAGCCGTGGCTGGCATTGCAGGCGTGCTGTCCTCGCTCAGCATGCCCGGTGTGGGCTCCCCCCACCCCATCTGGCCCCCAGCCCCCAGGGCCAGCAGCTCATCAGGAGGGGTTGGGAAGGTCAGGCGTTCTCAAAAGTCACTTATAAATATTTAGATCTGGGTAGCGGAAAACACAGAGCTGCCTCCGCTGCTGCCTTTCTTCTACGAAAGCCTTCAAATGCAAGCCTTCTGCACCAGCTTTTATTTTCCCTCTATAGACTCACTGCTTTGCATCTGACGGTGGGCACAGAGGCAGATCAGTGCCTATAGTAGTGAGGGAGGAAAGTATAGGTTGAAAGCTGGACACCTAGATGCACGGACAGGTAGGGGATGGCAGCTGGAAGCAATTAAAAGAGGCTCTTATAATTATGCGTGGGAGATCCAGACCTCAGCTCCCAGTCAGGTGGGATTGGGAAATGGTTGTCCCATCTGGCACATCCCATCTCATCACCCTGTCCCATTGTGAAATTGCACTTTTGCTCAGGACCATGTCACCCAGGAGAAATTAGCTTAATGGAAATGGTTTGAATATGGGAAGATGAGCAGGTTTCCAGACTGGGAGATGCAGACAATGGCAGTGACAGCGTTGTAGGAAATGGGGTTCTGAGGGTTTTTGGGGGGACGTTTTGTTGCGAACTAGAAATGAGTTAGATCAGCGCTTTCAAGAATGTGTTTTAGCCTCTGTTCAAATACAAAGACAAAATACACTGACCCAAATGATTTCTTCCTCAAAAAAACACCCACTGGAAAGGACAGCAAGCATGTAAATTTGCTTTAGATGTGGGATTTCAGCCTATTTTTGGTTTTATTTGCTGAACCCATTTGAGCCCTGGCAGCTCATTCCTTTCCGTACTCATCATTGGCTGCCACTGTCCTTTCCTCTCTGTCTCCTTCCATGCAATTCCCACAACGTTGAAACTGCTGCTTTGGACTTATCACAGCAGGGGAGGAAAATCAGGTCCCTCGAGTCTGCTCACAAACGCACCATGGCTTAAGTTTTTCTCCCCGTGAATGGCAACCGCTGTTCAGCTGCCTTGTCTGGCAGGTTTTCAGCCACATATAAGCATACAAATCTGCTTTGTACACACTTAAAAACTTGCTCCTTCCACAGTGAGTGGCTCTGCTCCCAAGCCTAATTGCTCTCTCTGGCCTTAACTTGCCATTGATTTCCTATTTTCTGTTCCCTTCCTCTGCTGTCCAAAGCTGTTTCCCTACCGGTGCCCCTAACACAGGTGTGCTCTGTTTGCTCCTTATCATGGTGGGAGTGGTATAAATGATGTTACCTGGCAGCTGGGCTGCTTGGTCCTGCTGCAGGTGGGGGGCTGCAATGGTGATGGGAATGCTGGCAAGGATGGGGACAGCTTGGGTGAGTCACTTCTAATCTCCTACCTTGCTGTGTGTCAGGGGGCAGTGAGGAGCTGTGTGTCGGGGGGGGGAGTGAGGGTGTTTTGAGGTGGGGATCCCTAGGGAAGGATGCTGGCAGGCCCTGGCAGGAGCTGAGGTTTTTATTGAAGTGTGTTATCCGGCTTCTGACTGCTGAGGGGGCTATGGGGAGAAGGGGAAAAGGGCTCCTTGCAGAATGATGCTGTTTGTGCAGGAGATGGGCTCTGGCCTTTAAGTGAGGGGTGCCACCTGTTGAGCTGGTTTTCCTCCTGCGAAGGAAAAGGCCTTCAGAAATTCTAAGCTAAAACTTCTGCAAGAATATGTGCATGGCTCTGTCTGTATGTGCTCTGCCCTCCCCTGAGAGCTGCTCGGGTTCACAGTAGCAGCTCCAGGACTGAGCTCAACAACAGCTCCGTGCCTTTTCTTCCCCTCTCCTTTCTTTCCTTTTTTTCCCCTCTTGGCCGAATCAATAATTAAGTGTATTCTAAGTAGTGCAGTTTTGCTTGAATTTTTCCATTTGGCTTCTGCATTAGTTGGGAATGAAATATTTAGTGGACAGAATATAGTAATAAAGCCAAGATACATTTTCCGTGGGTATATTTTATTTATTTTGTTTAATAATGAGGTTCTGTATCCATCTCTACCCCCTTCTGTATCAGTGGCTTTTTCCTCTTCCTCTTTCCTTTGGAGGCAAGAGATAATATCCCCCTTTTAAAAAAATAATAAAGTCAGGCTTGTCTGACAAATCAGGTCCTATGCTCTGATGTTGTAAGTGTTCAAAGGAGCTTCCCAGAAGGCTCAGGGAGAGCACTAACCCAGTATCTCCTGCTAACCAGTGATTTGTTTGCAAGGAAAGAGCAATAGGAATTCCTGTGCTTAAGAATTATTTGTTACCTTGTGCTAAACGTTTAATAATTCTCTGAAAGGAGAATGGATCCTTTCCATGCACGAACAGAACTAACTGGTCTCTTGTGCTGTTGTCTTTTCTGTTCTTCTGCATTTTCACTCATTCAGTATAAAAGGAGATATGGGCTGGCTTGTTTGGGGTCTTTGTGTTTCTGTTCTCTGTAGATTTGAAATGTTTGTAAGAATTTATTCCTGGAGGGAACGTCAGGAATAAATGACTGGGAAATCAGAGCAGAGGAGGGGCCTTTGGGGCAATGCTGATCCCCACGGCCCCTCAGTCATTGCTGCTGCCCCGTGAAGGTGTGATTAAAAAAAAAGCGAAACAAAATGCCTCCAACCTTCTGTTTCAGGTGTGAAAGAGCTCAGGATAACTAATTATTTGCACAGCTTGCCTCTCGAGCTCTCCCATGCTTCAGATAAGCACTTTGTGTGTGTTTGAACTTGGAAAGGAGGGAGAAAAAAAAGTCACACTGTGTTGGTCTGTTCTGGGTCTGGCTGTGTTTGAGAAGTCAGTGTCTTTGTCTCCAGCAAATTGGAGGTGCCAAAAATGAATGTTTGTCTGCTATTTGTTCAGCCCATTGCCTGTTGCTGCATACTTCCAATGGCTTTTGGATGTGCTTGGCTTGGCAGTTCTGGAGCACACCATGCAGTGCATGTTTTGCAAACACTCATAGGGTCCAATCCTCACGTTGCTCAGAGCATGGGAAGTGGGGACAATCCTGGTGAGTCAGTGTCCACCCCACTCCAGCTATGGCTTGGTTTTTGTGTGGAACATGGTCAGAAGCATCTTGAAGTCAGCCGGGTTGTTGTTTGGAGCTGTTCCCATTGGGCCTGGGGTCTTAATGCCTCTGTACCCTTCTGTCCTTGGGCAAGGGGATGCTCACAGGGGATGCTGTGCCGAGCACAGCTGAGTGATGCCTGCTTGCAGAAGCACTGCCTACACCTCTCTACGCGCTGGGCATTGAACATCCCCCTGCTCCTATGGATGCAGCCGGGGCTCACAGCCCAGTCCTGAGCTGAGGGCTGCCCTGGGGCTGCCCCCTCCTCCTTTCTGGCTCTGCGCTGCCACGTGTGATACATGGTGGGACCAGCGGAGTATCAGGCTGCTTCTGGAGCATGCCTGCGGTCCCTGGCAGCCTTAGCTTGTAATTTCCTTGTATCTGCTGGCTTGAATCTTGATCCTATTCTGAGCAGCACAGGGGGAGCTTGCTTCCCTTCTATTACCGATACCACGGACAAAAGCGTTGCTGTTAACTCTCCGAGCAAGTTCGGAGGCAATGCTGAGTTAAGCAAGGCTGAGGATAGAAGCAGGGCTCGGCACTAATAGGTCTCACTGGCAGGCAGGAGGAACTCCTCCTCGTCGGCTCTTTGTAGTTAATTCTTGATAATAGTCCTCCCATTGTTAATATTGTTGTTAAACTCCTGCATTCTCGCCGAGTGAAAGCTAATTATAATAATTAACAGGGAACTCGTGAACTTGTCAAACTGGTAATTATAAACCACGGGGACTTTTATCATTAAGAGATGCCTTTCAGGAGTGGGGGGATGATTCCGTGTGTGCCCGAGATGAGTCACAGCGCTGCCCAGCTCTCTGGGAACCCATGTTGCTGTCCTCCAGAGACAATCCAACCCATGCCCTGGCTGAGCAGGGAGCTGGTGTAGCAGCTCCAAAATAACTGTATGTTGAAGACGATCACTGCCCGGCAGATCTGGGACAGCTGCTGTCCCTTTGGCTTTCCCTGCACGGTGCTCTGCCCTCAGAGCTGTCCCTACTCTTCCCACCCCTCTCTCCGACCTCCTGCTGCACCCACAGGTTCTTGCTGAGGGCCCAGGGTACATTATTCAGTAAAAGAAGCCATTTGCTTGGAGGGACTGTTTGTAGAGTTGCCAGAATAAATTATATGTTTCACTCCGTGCACACTATATTTTAGCTATATGTGCACATTTATATGTGTACAGTTTCCAATGGAACTAGAATAACAGAGCATTCTTGCTTTACTTGATCCAAGCACAAAGGCCTGGAGCGGAGCAGAGCTCAGGAGGCCTGGCTTACCCCGGGAAGCAGCTGTAGCAGAACCCACAATTTGGGGATGGGCAGAGAGGAAGGCAGGAGCTGATTTCCAGATTAACCTGCGTGCCTCTGCCAGGTTGTGCTGAGGGCTGGGGAACTTTCACCAGCAGCAGCAGTGTGGGGAGAAGCAGCCATCATCCTGCAGCATGCAATGGTGGCTATCTTCAGGCTGACCAAAATTGGTGGGAAAGTGGACAGATACTTGAACCTAAAATCTGACCATTCAACTCCCAGCTGGGCAGGTTTGGGCTGGCTTCTCTTCGAGAGATGCTCACTGCAGGATCTCCTGCTCCCTCCTTGCCTGGCGCTTGGTGGGATGCCCGTAGGGTGCTCAGTGGGATTCTGGGGCCCTGGGAGCTGCCCACACTGTGTCTGCTGGAGAAGCATCCCCTCTTGTGCTGAGCCTGGGTCCCAGCCCTGTCCTGCTTGGCAGCATTGTTTCTCGCCCTCCCGTGTCGCAGCTCGCTTGGCAAGTTTTTGCTCCGTTATTCTCCAAGTTTCCTCTCATGTCTATAGTGATTTTTCTCTCCTGGACAGTAAACAACAAATGGTCCTTTTCACCCAAGAGATAAGATTGTTCATCTTCCAAAGTCACCGGCACTTGTGCGCTGGGTCTGGAGCAGTTTGAATAATGAGCTTTCGGGAGAACTCGTGTTTCTCTCCGTGTCCTTTTCTTAACAAAGACCTGAGACTCCCCAGGCAGCGGTGGCTCCGCCAGGCACAGAATGCGACAGGGGCTGCTTCTGAAGGGCACAAGTTACAGAGAAGATTTTCTTCCTTTCTCCTCCACTTCTCCAATTGTACTTTTGTCAGGCGCAGTCACCAAACAATTGCTCCTTTACAGAGAAATTCCCACCAGGAGCGACGCAAACGTTGCGGCGCAGATCCCCCTCCTCCCTTACAAACTGCTATCTCGCAGTGCCTCACGTTTACATTTCAATCAAAAAAAGCTAAGCAGTCCTTTCTTGTGTCCTGAAAGCCTCGCTTCTGTGGCTTTTCAGTGTTACATTTCCTCATCCCTTCTTTTCTTTAACACCTCCCAGCTGCACAGCTCTTGCTCCCTGCTCCGTTCTCCTCAGCTCTGCTGGTCACTGCCCTCCTACATCCCCTTGCAGAGTCTCAGGGAAAGGATGATTTTCTCTCTTGTTTCAGTGAAGGCCCTGGAAGAGGTCTTTGTGACTAGAAAAACCCCATAGCAGGCAGGAGGGTGGCTGTTAGCAGCCACTCCATTGCCTTCCCTGGCTGTGTCGAGAGCCCATTGACACGCTGCAAGCACAGTAACCTAGCACCGTGCTGGGAGCAGTGACTGTGGGGGAAGCACTTCCATGCATGCTTAAGATCATCCACTGCTGGGCTCTGTTTAAGCACCTGCTTAACCATCCCCACTTCCATGGCTGATGAGATGTGCTGTAAGTCTCATCCCACCTTTTCCACCTGCTCCAGCTCCATGCAGGCATTTGTGGTGTTGCAGAGCGTGGTGGCCTTTGCCAGAGGAGCAGCACTACGAGCTGCTTTCCGCACTGATCGCAAAACTTCCCTGGCTCGGCTGGAAAGGCAGCTGGAAAAACCCCTCTGAGAGCTGCATTGCGTTGTGCATTGGCAACTGCTGCCCACAACTGGAGCCTGCTGGAGCCCTGAAAATAGTCACAAAAATATGCAAATCATGAAGTAATGAAAGCTCAGAAGTGAAGTAGTAGGAATGCAATTCGTTCTCCCTGCTTTGTGATGCAGCCACATAAAAGGAGGAAGTCCTTTGTTTCTCGGCTGCTGAATGGGTGAAGATGGATCTGAAAAATCAAGCTGGGTTTTTCTTCCTTACGTGTCCTTCAGAGCCTATGAGCCTGCTGATCATCCCCATTCCTTGTGCAGCAGAGCCTGGGCCGAGATCCCTGCACTGTCCATGGTAGTGCTGGAAGGATGCAGGCAGTGTGTGAAAGCATTGGTTGCCATGCAGCGTTGGAGTCATGGGGCAGACTGGGAGAGGGAAGGAATCTGTGTGCTCGTATCATTGGATTCCTGTGTCCATAAGGGCTGCTACAGGAATCCCTCTCTGGCTGAAGTGCAGCACAGTGGCCTGGTGCAGAGCCATTGGAACAGCGCATTTGAGCATTTAAAATACATTAAAGGAGCACTCCCTTTGAAGTGGGAAACTATTTCTATTTAATCAGAGAGAAACAACTTCTCAAAAGATCTTTTTTTCCCCCTCTTCTTTACCTTCAACTGTCTGGCTTCTCCTGTGGATAGTACCATGAATAAAACATGCATATCCCAATTAAATCTTGATTTAATTTCCCTTCTTTGCAAAGCTGATGAACTCGAGTGCTTTCATAAAGACATGAACATTAGCATTCTTTTGTGATATGCAAGCCAGTCGGAGAAACAAGGGACTCCAATCATCACTCCCATCTCCTGGCCTTGCCAGGCTCTGTGCTGACTTAGGGAAGAAACCCTTGGCTGGAATAATCCTCGGAGCAGTGACCATTCCCAGCACAGTGACTGAGGGCAGCAGAGATGTGGGCACAACAGCTGGGAATGGGAAGAGGAGAGGAGAGCCGGTGCTTTGCTTCACACCAGCTGCACTGCTGCTGTTGAATCACAGAATTGATTGAGTTGGAAGGGACCCTCCAAGGCCGCCTGGTGCCACTCCCTGCAGTGCACAGGGACACCCACAGCTCCATCAGTGCTCAGAGCCCCGTCCAGCCTGACCTTGGCTGTCTGCAGGGATGGGGCACCACCGCCTCTCTTCTCCAGGCTGCACAGCCCCAGCTCTCAGCCTGTCCTCGTAGGGAGGGGTTCCATCCCTGGCCCCATTTCTGTGGCCCTCCTCTGGACGCGCTCCAACAGGTCCACGTCTCTCCTGCACTGAGGACTCCACCTGTGGATGCAGTGCTCCAGGGGAGGTGTCACAGCGCAGAGCAGAGGGGCAGCAGCACCTCCCTGGGAAAGAAAAATGGATGCACGGTGCTGAAGCTGCTGCTCATTACTTCTCCAGGTGCCTGAGAAGGTGCAGTGAAACAAACCGCTTGTTCTTCTTTGAGATTCCTATTGTTTTATTTCTGGCAGATAAGGAATAGCTTCTAAATGATTGTTTCACCAGTGCAGTGGGGCGGGAGCTGTTATTTAGTGCGATCCTGAAGGCTCTTCGGTTTAAAAGCAAAAAACAAAGACTGCTCTAATATTTTTACACGCTTGCACAAAAGTGCCCATAAAAATGCATGAGTCCGAACAGGCTGTTTTTAATGAAAGCATTTCATTCAGAGCAGCTTTAAAAGCTGGGAGCACAGCTGGACAGCATCACACAGCTCTCCCTAAGCGGGTCCCACAGAGTCCCAGCCCTACGCTAAGGACTGTGATGTCTGTAAGGAGGGACAGTGTGACACCATCCAAGTGATTCCAAGTGTGTGTGTGCTGCTCTGTTCCAGTTGGCCAGAAATGGTTTCTCTCTCCACATATGCAGCCTCTGAAATAAACAATGCTGTTTGTGCTGATGGAGTTCTGCCCATCACTGAAGTCTCTTGGCACTAATCAATGCTTTCTAATGTCGGTGGATTTGATACAAAGCTGCAAATTACCTGTCTTGGTGGTACAGCGCATTCATGTTTTTCCCTGTTGTCTTAGGGCCTGATGATATGAAAACACACTGATGTTTATTTTTCTATGCCAGAAGCATTTCTGTAGCATCCAATGACCTCAGATTGCAGCCAAACATGCAGTGATTCTCAGGGGGGAATGGGGTAAGCGGAGTTTCAAAAAAGTTTAATTTCTGCTAACAACTGGTGCACAAAGAAGTCACTTCTCTGGAAAAGTCTGTGCTTCCATTAAAAAGAAGAAATGAAACTCTTGAAAAACAGAACACTTCAAACTTTCTTCGCTGGGAACATTTTTCTTTTTTTTTTTTTTTCCTTTTAAAAAAACCTCTCAGAACAAATTTCAGCCAGAAAATTGTTTTTTGTCATTTCATTTTTAATAGGGATTTTTAAAATTCATTTCCCGCACAGCTCTACAAGGAGCTGCTGAAATGTCACCATGGTGATTGTCCTCGTGACATTTCCATTTAGGACTCAAGGCAGGGAAACAAACAGGGCCGTGGGGCTGCTGGGTGCAGGTTGGGGCTGTGCTGGTGGTGGGGAGCTCAGCGGATCCTGTGGCCAGGCTTCGATTCCCCCACGTGCGCTGTGGTTGGGTGGGCAGCACGGCTCCCTCGGGTCGCGCTCCTGATGAAAAGCAATAGCTCTGCTGCAGCCAAGAGAAAGAAACACTCAATGGGAAGCCATGTGACGCGGCCATTTTCATGGGTCATTGCAGGAGATCATGGGTTCTGCTTCGACCCATCGTGTCTGCGGAGCTGGGCGCGTTCTGGGGACTGCAGCAGCCTGGGGATGCACCGTGTGAACTTCTCGGCCAGCCCTCCACGCAGCAAATGTCACAGCCAGTATGTGTATTTTTAAAACCAGAGGAACTAAATTAGAAACAAATCCTTTTTGCTTGCTTTGATTCCTCATCCGTCTCCTGCCAGCTTCCTGGGAGCGCTCCCCGGCTCCTGGCCGTGCTGATTTACCTGCCCGTGATCGATGAGCGTTCCGGGCACCTCATTTATTTTGTAAAAATAGTGATTGATTTATACCCCCCCAAAAAAAAGTTTTGCTAGGAGTTGCTTCTGATTTACGGAGGTGCTGTTGTGTATATACGGCCTTGTAAATATTCGATTTATCGGCGAAGCTTGCAGGGCTGCTCTGGAGCCCGTGAGCTCCGGCCTTGGAATCTTTTCCAATGCAGTGAGTGGTTCTTGGCTGTGATGGGGAACTAGAGGCTCCTCTTCATCCTCAGTGCTATAGAAAAAGGCTCTGAGCAGCCACGTAGGGTGCTACGCTCATCCCATTTGCAGCAGTCTTCATCAGCACCCGTCCCTCCTCTTCCTCTGCACGGGAATGCAGCAGGAGGAGGCCACAAGCATGGCTTGCTGAAAAACAAAAAGGTACAGAATGTGGCACCGTGCTCCCCAGTTAATTGCCAAGCAAAGGTGTTGCGTGCAAGGGGGGGGGAAGGCAAGGAATAAAGTGCTTTTACCTGCTCAGCTGGATAATTAAAATCTGCCTGAAGCACTGCTAACCTTTTTTCATCATGGCATCGTTCATTATAAAGCCAGAAAGAATTAACTATGCTGCATTATCAGATAGAGAAAAAATATTAATAGCAAAAAAGGGAAAGAGAAAGGAGGAATTTTGGGTAAGTTAATTAAACTATGCATCCTCAATGACTTATTAAGTAGCTGGACAGGCTTCTGTGGGCTTAGCATGTCCCCGAGAGTGTGAGATGCTATCTTTGAGGAGGAAACTTTGCAGCTTGAGCAACTTTTCTGTCTCGTGCCCGGTGTGTGCGAGGTCTTTGTGGCTCTAGAGGCGGTTGTCGTCCTGGACAGCTCCATCTGTGTCCTATGGCTTGCTGTGCTCCAGAGCCATCTCCTTGCAAGGCTCTGTCCTCTGCACTGTTACATCCCAGTGCCTCTGTTGGGGCTTGGGACAACAGGACAGAGCCATGCACTGACCAAAATGTGACTGCCCTCGGAGTTCTGCCAACATCCCATTGCTGGTCAGGCTTTGAACAAACCTATGTGCAGATACTCTTGTGCACTGTGTGCCCATGGTCCTGCTCCAGGGCTCTGCTCGCTGCCCACCTCGCTGTTTGCTGAGCTTGTCATCTACGTCCCATAAACAAAATCTGATGGGGAATGCTGGAGCCCCTCCTTGCTCCACAGTGGAGCAATTTCACATCCAGCCCTGCTGAATAAAAATGGGGACATTTCTCCCCGTGACAACTGAGCTCTCAAACCATGATAAATCACGTTGCACAGATACCTGCTCTCAAACTAACCTTTGGGTACGTGTGTAAGTGATGGTAAAACACTCTGCAGCCTGCATGGGGTTAATTAAGAGAGGCACCCTTGTGCTAAGTTGCAGGGCAAAGCTCAATTAAGTTGGGAACTGAAATGGATAATTCCATTAAAATGGATTTATTCACTGTGCTGCTGCTGATACGCGTCATGCTGAGGAATATTTTCAATGAAAGTTTATATTTTACCAACTTTGCTTGCCTGCCCTTATCATCACTGAATGATGGCAGGAAGTAGAGGAACCATCATACGACAGAGGAGGCCATGGCTGCAGCCTCCCAGACCAAGGAGGCTGCTGCAGGTGCAGGAGGTGTGGGTATGGAAGCTGTGCTCAGGGCTGGAAAATGTGGCTTCAGTGTGGGGGCATTGCAGCCAGGCAGGAGCCAAAGCCAACCCAACTGTGCTGCTTCCTGCACACATCCACACCCATGCAGTCTATGTTATCCAGATATGCAATCATTTAAGGACCCCAGTAATAACAGGAGACGTAAAGAACTGATCTGTGAGTGAAATGAGACAGTGCTTGGTACAGAAGGCAGCAGTAAATGGGACAGTGTTCAGCTCGCACTTATCTCAGCACCATCTTGTTGGCTTTCCATGATGTTTCTATGCCTTTTCAGCCTGGACCTGTTTGGGAAGTGCCAAGGAAACTTCCTTCCTGTGTTTCTGTGCTGTGTTCACACAAGTGTGAGTGCTGGAGCCCTGCCCAGCACCCTGCATGGCACCCGGGCAGCAGGAGCATGGAGCTGGCCACCCAGTGGTAATTAATGGGCAATCACAGAGTTAAGCAAATGCAGACTGACAGCAGCCCTGCTCGTTGTAACCTGCACCTTCGCTAACATGAGTTCTACAGCTAGACCTGCTGTCTGTTGACATGTTGCTTCTCCTCATTAATAAATAACTGCCTGGAACAATTATCCGGCAAGAACCCAGCCTTATTATTTTTACCTCTTCATTTATTTGTTTAGCCTGTAAGAAGTTTATGGAAAATGAGAAGCCCAGGATGCCTCTGTGTGCAAGAGCCTGGCTGTTCCCATGCGACCCTTTTGTCCCAGGTACAAGTCCAGACAATGCCTAGAAATTCTGCTTTAAGACTTAATGCACAAGTCCCCCCCTCCGCCCTCCTGCCCCAGCACCCAGCTCAGTGCAGAGCAGACCCCACAGATGTGCAGGACGATGCCATAGGGATTAGTTCCAGCCCCCAGCACTGCTCTCTGGGAGCACATCCACCTCTCCGAGAAGAGCCCTGCTGCCGAGAAGGAAACAAAAAACAACCCTCAAACATTCAAGAACTGAAATTGTTTCCTTCTTTCCGAAGGTCAGTTGCTTTAAAGTCGGTTCAAGCCACTGGGGCGCCTTTTGGTTTCATTTCTTCTGTTTAATTCTCGCCAGTTCATTAAAGTCTGACCTTCCGTGCTCTTGGCAACTGCTCGTGATGGCCGGTGAGAGACAGCCCATTCTGTTTTCAAGGCTGTTAAACTGCCAGGGATATTTTAGGTTCCTTTCTTAATATTTTTGATAGCAACTCATAAGTCACTATCAGAAACCTTAGCGCGCAGCACAGAGTAGAAAAGCGAGAGATAATGTGAAAGAATAGAAGAATGAAACCTCTGAATACTATTTTTTTTTGTGAGCTGAGGAAAGGTCAGGCAAGATTCTGGACAGTTATCTCATTGTGCTGGCTGATAAAGCGGAGGAGAGCTCATAGCCACCAGCGGCTGCCTTCAAACAAAGAGATATTTAATTAAACACCACAAAAAGACAAGGAAGGATAAGTGCTCTGGAGAGCTCCTCCAGCCTTTGCCAAAGCCTCAGCCCGCTTTGCATGGGAAGGGGCACTGAGCAGAGCTCAAGGCTGGGAGTATTTAGACATCACGTTGTATTTGTTCCCCTAATTAAAACACAGGCAGAACTGGCTCTGCCCTGCCTGGATGTCCAGTGCCGTTTTGCAGGAGGTGTTGATCGTGCCGCTGCAGGAGATGCGCGGTGTGTTGGGTCCCGTAAGGGTTGCAGTTTAATAAAAACACCGGCGTGATTTATTATCCCGTGTGCTAAGGGAGCTGCCTCTCTCTCTCTCCAGGTAAAAAACACCCTCTGAATCTGCTCTGCTAATTTGCATAGGTAATGGTCATATCATTAACAGCTCATTAGGAAGAGAGCGGTGCGACAAAACAAAAATTCAGCAACACGGAGCTGGAGAGGAGCGTAGTCCCATGCCTGGGCGTTCAGAATAGTGGGTTAAAAACGCGAGAGCCGTGTCTGGGAGACAGTAAAATATAAAGGGAAGAACCATGGGTCATTTAGATCTTATGAAATGTAACGTATGAGGAGCGATTTGCAGAATGAAGGTTAAAATCGCCTTGTTGTGGCCATTGCGAGCCTAAACTGCGCTTGTTACAAGGAGCTTGCTCGTTGCCTTCAAGGTGAAACGGATGGGGAAGAGATAATTGAATTCCAGTGGAGAGTGGAGGGAATGGGGCAGAGCGGTCCCCCAGTGCTGCTATGGGGCTGGGACCAGGCTGTTCCCAGCTGTGTCCCACTGGGGCAGTGTCAGTGCCTCGCTCCGCATGTGCCCTGTGAATTACTTTAGCAATTTAAAGAATGGGAAAAAGTAATAAGTTGAATACGAGGCAGTCCTGTCCAGCAGATGCTTTTGTCTGGAGAGAAAGCCCTGGAGCCCTCAGATGAAGAAGGAAAAAAAAAATAATAATAAAACAGGTGGGGGGAAAAAATGGATAACATATAAATTAAAAAAAGAATAGGGCTGGTTTCAATCAATAACCCTTGAATTATTGACTGCTCGTGCCATTACAGCCTCATACCCCAGTAATCTTATGGGGAACTCCAGGCAGAGCGCAGGCGGGGAGGCGAGATGGCCATTGTCAGCTGCTGTAATTCATTCCAGCTCCAAGTGATAGGCACAGCATGCGTTTTTTTCTTCCAGAAGTGATCCAGTGTCATTGCAAATAATGTGACATCATTATATCGAAGCCATATTAAATATTATCAAAAGAGCTATCTCGCATGCCTGGCAAGCTGTCACTGCAGACAGGAGAACTTGTTTGAGCAGGGACGTTTGCTTTCCCTTTTGTCAGCTCGTGTTAGACAGCTTTCTGTCTTTCCAAACTTGCCAAGGCACCGAAGTTTTTTTTTGTTGATGTTGTTTGAAAAGTGTGTCAAGGGAACGAGAACGGAATGCATTTGGATTAAAAAAAAAAAAATAATAGCAGGCACTTTTCAAATGAGTGATACGTATGAAATTACAAGTTTTGGATGAGATGGTTCGGATCAGTGCTCCCCTGCAAGCACTGTGGTCTGTGGTCACCAAAGCAGCTCATGGTATTGATCAGGAAAATCATCTTTCCATTCATGAGGAGTGAGAAAAATCTTGGTTTGGAAAGCGTATTTTGGAAGGGGTGTGTGTATCTATCGATCTACATATATGGGTTTTCTTAATTTTTTTTTCCAAAACCTAATGAACAGATATTTGGGTTTTAAAAAAAAATAAATAGAAAGAAATGATAAAAGTAAGACAGTACACGCTGCCAATAATGTGTAAGTAGCTGTTTTGGGGGGGATTTTTCTCCATTTCATAGAGGCACAGGGACAGGCATCTTGTGTTTAACGTGTTCAGTCATTACTGCCTTAGGAGAGATGCAAACTCGTGAGATGGCAGTAAAAGCTTCAGTCCTGTAATTTGGAAAGAAAACAGTGATTTTGGGAGTCTCTGGTTTTGGATGACCAAATGGGAGTGCTTCAGAGGCAGTAATTTTCAGAAAGGATTGATCCACCACTCCCTTAAAGAGGGGAAGAAGAAGAAAAACATCTTCCCGCTGCGTTTCATCCTCAAAATGTGCTGGAGGGAGGGATGGCAAAGGGGAAGGTGCCCCATTGCGCTGGGTTTCAGTTCTCTTTATGCCTCTGTAACACACAGGTCCATAAATCCCTGACAGCACTGGGCCCCTGTGTCCCCACAGTATCCTTGCAATGTTCTTCTCTCTAAAACTGCATTTGATTTTTGGAGCAGAGAGGGAAGAAAAGGACGGGAGTGCTGGGGAAGGCATACAGTATGCAGCTTTCTCTAGGGCATTGTGTCCAAATAGAAAAGCAAAGGTCCGCTGATTTTTATTATTAAGATTTACAGCTAGGAGTTATTTTCCTTGGCAATACTGTCCACTGCCTTTATGAACAGCAATTACAAAGCATTTGGTATCCTGGTAAGCAACAGGCTCGGAAGAAACTCTCAGAGTGCAGCACTCTGAGGAGCAAATGTGGTTGGTAATAGATGTCAGAGCTTGTTAGGGCGCAGCCCTTCCTTGGATCATAGAATAGAATCATTAAGGTTGGAAAAGACCTCTCAGATCTCTAAGTCCAACCCAACCCACCCCCCCCATGCCCACTGACCATGTCCCTCAGTGCCACATCGTCATGTTTCTTGAACCTCTCCAGGTACAGTGACCCCACCGCCTCCCTGGGCAGCCTGTGCCAGTACCCGGCCACTCTTTTGGAGAAGAGATTTTTCCTAATATCCAACCTCTGGGTGTCCTCCTGGCCCTGCAGTTGTGACACAGGACTCTGGGCTGTGCTGGGGGCTGTCACCACCCTTCTTGGAACACCACGCTTCTTTCCAAAGCAGCCCTGGGCATCTCGTGGTATTTTCCTGGGACTGAGCTAAAGGGAAGCTCTCCCCATCGTTTGTCTGTCCCTATGTGGTGGCTGCTCTGCCCCCAGGCGTAACAGTGCCCCAGGGCTTCCCCTACCAGAAACGTGACCCCAGTGCTGCTCACTTCCTTGGAAAGGAAAGGGAGACAATACCTTAAAATAATGACAGACCGCGGTAGTTCTGGAAAGTCAAGGAGTTATTGTTGGAATGCAATATTAATGATCAAGGCTGCCACCATTTTTAAAGTGGTCATCCCAAAAGCAGCTGTTACTATTGCCACGCTGGTCTCCCAGAGCGTGTTATTAAGGTAATACTTTACAATGAATTCTGGTAGCCGAGGGGCTGCTTTCTTAATGGATTGTCTAAAGATTTCTCCTATTTATAAGCAATAATTCCTTTCCTTCACTGAACCACAGGCAGAGCCGGGAAAATAATCAACAAAGTCAGAAGCAACATGTTTGTTATGTCTTTTACAAATGAAAAAAGGAATTAGACTGAGAAATAAAAGATCTTGGGAGCCCTGTAATTTTTAAAGCTTGTATTTAAAAATAACCCTGTCAGCGTGCTGCTGCTGTCATCGCTCCTCTGTATGGAGCATTTGCTTCAGCCTCCACACAACTCAATATTTATACGCGAGAAAGTAAATGTTCAGAAGATAAAAAATAAATCAGGTTAAGGTCCCTCTGTGGTAGCGGAGGAAGTGAGCTGTGTGGAGTGGTGCTGGGAAGGATGGGGGTACAGGGGAACCTCAGGCAAGTGGAGGAGGAGAGACCTGAGAGCCCATTCCTCCATTGCTTTCATGAACTGGTTCTTCTCCATATTTCCCCTCCCCCATTTTTTAAGCCCAGCGTGCACAGCCACACTCCTGTGCAGAGTCCTGAAGTGATGCCTCAACCCCTTAAGAGCTCTCTTGCCCCACAGAGCCCTCCTTGCTGCCCACGTGCATCCTCCCCACGAGGAACCAGAGTTCCGAGTCCAAGGACTGAGATGACCTCACCCTTCCCAGCTGCTCGAAGGTGGCTTGGACAGGTCTTTCTGTTGCTTGTTTCCACCAGATTTGAAACAAATGTGTTATAATTCTTCCTGACATTTGTTCGTGCTAGAGAAAAATAATAGGGGTGCCTTGCCTACCCCCTTTTCTCCATGCACAGTCTTGTGTGGAGCCAGGATTTGGGCTCTGTGATCCTTATACATCCCTTCCAACTCCAGATATTCCATCATTCTATGCTAGGAAAGCACTAGGAACACCACACCGGCTGTGTCTCTTTGGGGGATAAGCAGAGCTGGCGTCTGGCTTGCAAAACGCTCACGGATCCTTTGGGAAGAAAGGCTGAACATAAATGCAGAACTCGGTGTTTATTATCTTCCCGTCCCCCTGCCTGGGAGCGAGTGCTTGCAGCCCTGTTTGTTTTGCTGCACCAGGCGCGCCTGCCTGTAACCAACAGCAATTCACAGCAGCCGCCAGTTCGGTTCACCCTATTCCGCGCTCCTAAATTAATCTCCCAGGATTAGACTCTGTGTGCTGGTAACACTCCCGGGGCACTTTATTTACACATTAATAATAATAAGAATAATAAGAAGAGAAAAGCGGGACAAGTTCTGGCAACTTCCAATAACGATCTGAAATAAAAGCAGGAGCCAGCTCCTCGGTGTCTGGAGGTAATTCTGTCCACTCGTGTCGGGGTTCAGCCTCTCCTTTCCAGGTACTTTTTGAGACACCATTTTCTTTCTTTAAAGCTATGTCACCCAGGAGGATGTCTGGCTGAGCAACCCGTGTCAGTGCTTTGATTTACTTCTGTTTGTTGTCACTACTGCTACTCTTTTCTTTAATTGTTGTGTTATTTTAGGACAGAAGTGCAGTTGGGGGATTTATTATTTATTGCTGTGTTGCCTATCAGGCAATTCTCTCAAGCTGTTAAGCGTAAACCCAATTCTATGTTGAGGAGATATGTTGCAAACGTAATATTGAGCTGCTGTGCTGTCAAAATTGAATTGCTCCCCAGTCCTTGCCCCATAAAATTGGAGACATTGCCTCACTCTGCTCTTCCTCGCAGGGACAGGCGAGGGACTGACTTCTGCAGCCTGGCCTGGGAATCCGCTGGGGATTTATGCTCTTGCATTGGTACAAGGTTGAATGTTTTTTGATACCCTGGGCTGTGTCTAATGAATCAGACTGGGTCCATTGGGAGCCATCTCTCAGAGCACTGTAGGGATGGCAATGATGCCCTGTGCTCCATGCTCTGTAGAAGGGCTGTCTCCAAGCCTGGTGGAACCAGGGGAAGTCCCCGTCAACACTGGAGAGGGTTTGTTTTATTGTCTTAGATGCTGAAAGCTACACAAAGAGCATGGTGGGCAAACCCAAGCATGGGGACTTCCAGCTGGTTGGTACCCATGGGGTGCATGGCTCCTCTGGTCACTCACCCTGCTCCTCCTTCCTGGAGCCCTTCTGCTCGCTCACAGGGATGGAGGCAGCGCCCTTGGCACGGAGAAATGTGCTCCAATAACCAGCAAAACACTGACAGCTGCCACCACCATTTGGAAGGGCTCGGGAGCTCTGGCAGTGGCAAACAGGCACTCAGCCAACATTGCTGTTTGTGCTTTGTACTTTCTGTGTGTGTGTGTTTCCTCCCGGAGCGGGAACATTTGAACATCTCCAAATGCAGAGGAATAATGAAAGGCAGGGAAGTCATACTCCATTGACTGGGTTGCAAAAAAACGGGACTATTAATGCTAAGCTTCAGCCTGTGGAACACAGAAAATGGTATTAAAGGATTTGCTTTTCATGACCATAATTCAGAGTTAATGTACATTTGATGTTTAATGTATGAACCACAGGTGATTTCAAACTGGAACGGCCTTTTCTAAATAGTGTTTTAATCTCAGGGTGATTTTTTTTTTTTAGTTTTTTAAGGTTCAGATACTCAGCCTGTCAGACAAGAGGAGGAAAAAAATAAGGCAAAGCTAGGTATGAGAATCCAATGTGGGCAAAGGCTTTTGTTCAGTCTTTTATTGAGGTTTTACCTCTAATCTCTGCCTTTTTGATGCAATTTAAGATTAAGGAAATGAAAGGCAAGGCTGTCTGTGAATGGTTATACAAACAGGACAGCTGAGGGGCGCTTAGAAGTCAGTTTTGTAAGAGGCTTTGGGTTGCTTTTGCTGGGAAAGGAGAAGCTGGAGGCTTGGCTTGCTTGGAGGAGGAGCGGGCAGGAGGTTCCAGGTGGGTGCTGGGACAGGATTTATGGGTAGGATGGGGAGCAGGAAGGAGAGCTGGGGGTGATCATAGTATCAGAGAATGGCTTGAGATGGAAGGGGCCTTAAAGGTTATCCACTTCCAATCTGGGATGCCAGTTCAGTGCACGCATTTTGCTGTGGCAACTGGGAGGATGCTGGGGCTGCTCTGTCACCTGAACAAGCCGGAAAAACACCCATATCCACAGGCCCAAGTCCATCACCAGTGCGGGTAGCAATCATGTTTGTAGTCACAGAAGGCGAATCCCTTGAAACACTTAGAAAATGGGGAAAAACAAATTCCTGCCAGGAAAACCATCTCAAATAATCAAACCCCTTCACATGGCGCTGGTGATGAATTGTCACTACTTATCCTGACGAGCTGAAAGGTCAAGAACAGACCTTACAAAATAATTATTAAATAACTTTGCCATTTGTTCAGGATCAGTTGCAACCTCATTACTGGGATGGAGAGATGATATCTCTGCATCCTGGGCACAGATCCAAAGAGGTCATTAGTAACAATTGTCCCAAATTTTGCAAGGAGAGGAAAGATTTATCTTCAATTAACACATGCGACTTTCCAGGCTTTTGTCTTTCTGGTAAACAATATGTGAGGAGTCTGAAGATGCATCTTTTACTGTTATACGTATTTCAGTAGCCTTGAAGGGGGCGAAGGGCAGAGTCGGAAAGAAATGTTCTGTCACTGCAAAGCATTAAGCTCAGCAAAGAATAAAGAGCCATCAATTAAAACCTCCTTGGTCCGTAGGACTGCTTGTGAACTGCATTGATCAGGGATGCTCATTTATACCCACATCAGGTCTTTGGGTTCACGTAACCGCATCCCATGGAGCCCAGCTGCACTGCCGCTCTTCGATCTCATGATCTACAGCTCCTCGGGGTTCCCGAGAGGAGCGAGGTGTCCCTGGTCACACTGAGTGTTATCAGCCAAAGGGAGAATATTTCTTTAAACTTGAAATGAGTTCGTTGATTAGAAACTGGCAAATGGGAACGTGTCCAACAAGGGTGAGTTGTGAGTTAAACAAAGATTTCTGCAGCCCAGTGGAAGCTCGTGAATGTTTCCAGCCAAATTAAGGTTTTGGCAAAAACAGAGGCAAAACTTTGATCAAGACTTTCCCCTGGCATGTCAGCTACCCCTAATTATTCAGGCAACTATGGGTAAAACCCAACAGGTTCATCCTTTCTTCTTGGCTGTAGCTAGTGAGTATTAAACAGAGACTGAGCCCTGTGCCCATGGGACATTGCAGGACAGGATTTGTGCTTTCCTGAGCTGCTCTCCCACTGGCAGATTTCTCCTGTGCTCCGCTAGAGTTACAAGCCTGATGTCTGTAAACCATGCTGAATTAACCACTTTAAAGAAATGTGTGAGTGATAGGCACACAAAGACATTAAGTTCAGGCTCCACTTAAAGGAGGATTCAGGGCTCAATGAGCGTGTATTACTAACCAAGCACATGTGCTCTGAGGCTGACTTTGAGCTCAATTCCCCCGACTTTGCCAGGCCTCTCTGATGCTCCTTCGTTGTATTGGATTTCCCTGTGCTCACCCGTCGGAGCCCTGGCAACCTCACGACACCAGTGCAGGGAGCGGAGCGTGGTGTCGGTGTAATGGGATCAGCCAGCAAGATCCATTAGTCAAACAGTTTGCCCTTTGCTTTTATTGTGTTGAAAATTTAATTGGCTGCTGATTCAAAGAAGAAAAATCCTTCCTCTCTACTTTAATCTAGCAGTTGCTTTTGTCCTTCTGAGATTTCCGTGCTGGCCACTGATTCCTCAAGGACTATCAAAACAGTCTGAGAAGAAAGATGAATTTCCAATGCCTTGTGTGTCTGATTCAGCGTATTAGAAAGTGTATGTCACACTACAGCTTGTGGACAGTGGGGCTCACTGAAGAGCTGCTCTGTAACTCAGCCTTAGAGTTATTGGGGTGAACTGCAAGCAGATGGACAACGAGCATTGCTGCAGCCAGCTTGAGCTCTGCCTAGCCAGGGCTGGAGGAACTCCTCCTCCTCCTTCCAGGAAATCAGACCCCTGAAGAGGGATGTGAAGTTGGGAAGGATGCAGGATGCCAAACCAGGCATGTTCCATGCACCAGCCACCACTCTGGTGCCTGGGGGAGTAAAGGAGGGAGAAGGCGCTGCTGCGTCTGTCGCTCTACAACATCAGGGTTCAGATCTGACCCAGCTGAAGGAAGGGAGGGCATCTATTATTTAATGCCCATATGGTGTCCTATGCAAAGTATTTGGATGCCCCGAGTCTATTTTCCATATGAGAGTAATTGTTATCAAGAAGATGTGTCTCCTCTCAGCAATTCTAGAGAAAACAAGACTGGAATCACTCAGTTTAACACCAAGTTTTCAACCCATTCCCGAGTGCCCCAGGCTAATGCATCTCCCTTCACTGCACGCTGGCTGCATTCAGGATAGAGCTGCGACCAAAATGATATCACAAAAATACAGGGTTGGATGCTCATCCCCAGGGGTCATCGAATCTGCCCCCTGGCTGCAGGGCACGACCAGCCCCACCTAAACTCCTCCTGACAGATGCTCCTCCAATCTGTTCCCCAAAAAGGGAATTTTCCACGCTGTCCTCGGGCCATCCATCCCAAGTCTTAACTAACTGTGCCGTTAGTGGCGTGCACCGGGTGCTCGCTCTTTTCAAAGCTTTTACTAGCTGTGCCATTAGAAGTGTGTTTCTGATGTCTAACATGAATGCTCCTTGCTGCAGTTTATGTTTATCTTGTCATCCTCATAGCAAACATGAAAAAATTGTTTATTCTCTTCCTTTTCAGAGCTTTCCTTTAAATGTTTGAAGCCTGTTTTCATGTCTCCCCTCATCTTCTACAGAATAAGCAAACCAAATTTTCTCTCAGCTTTCATCATGTATCAGTGTTTTAAAATCTCTGATTGCTCTTGTTGCTTTTCCCTGAACCTTCTCCAGCTGGCTCACACCTCCCCTGACGTGTGAAGCCTGAAATTGGACACAGTGTTTGTAGCTGAGCTTGAACAGAAGCACGGCTTCGTGTGCCTTGCAGGAAGCTCTCCTGTGCACGCAGGCAGCACCAATCCCTTAATGCTCTCCTTCCAAAGCCGGGATCGCGGGGCAGGTGGTGGACATGGTTGCTGAGCTGCTCCTCTCACCCAGGCAGTGCTAATCCTCGCTGCTCTGCTCTTCTTCAGCCACCCCATGAGCTGGAGAGGGGAAGGGATGGGAGCAGGGAAGTTTCCCCGTACCCTGAGCCCTGACAGCAGCACGCAGCACTCACGCTGACTGCGCCTTTCTATTTTTTGCCTAATTGACAGAAAAAGCAGCGGTGGCCCCTCCTTTTTGTTCGTGTCAACAGCACACAGCAATGGTTTATCGTGCTTTCCCTGCAAAGCTGCTTGCCTCGCAAGCTGTAGGGAAACGTGAAGTCGTGGGTAGGAAAGCAAATGAAACCTCTCCCGATCGTTGGCAATACGGAGAAAAGCTGATGTTTAACTTTCTGGCGCTTTTCCCCTGGAGCAGCTCAGCATGCGGGCAGAGAGAAGGTGGGAGCGGGGAGGAAGAGAGAGATGCAGAAAAGTGGCAGAAGCAACACGCCACCGGAGCTTTCATTTAAACAAAGAGCAAAGTAACATTGTGCTCCATTGATTACACGTTTTTTCTGACTGTTGTGACATTTGCAGGAAGGCTAATTTATTCAAGCATGGAAATCTTTAAAAACTTAATTAAGTTATTTCTGCTATTTCCCATGCCTTATTGTTTCGACTTCACATTTAACTTTTATTTCTGGTTTAAAAAAAAAAAAAAGAAAGGAGGGAAAGAAACTGAAGGAAAGAGAAAGATTCAGCGGTAACCGTGCTATGTGTTTGTGCTGTTTGGGGGCCTGTCCTGCAGGAGAGGGGCTCTGGCTTTGGTGGTGTGCAGGTGGGTGTCTAGTTTTAGGGAATGCTGTTGGGAATGGGATGTGGCGAGCAATGGGTCCCATCTCCTGGCTCTCCAAAATGCCCTGGATGGGCAAGTGCCCTCCCATCCCTGTAGCTTCCATTGGAATAGGAGTTGGAGCAGCCACTGCCACCTGCTCCCAGCTGCCACGAGCAGGAGCTGTCTTGCCCTGGGCACCATGGCTGCGACCCTTCAACTGCACTAGGAGGGCGTGGGACACTGCCAGCAAGCCCCACTGCTGCATTAATGAAGTTTCTGTCGGTAAATCTACTAATTAAGACTCACAGATGGAGCTGTAATAAA
Organism: Numida meleagris; assembly: GCF_002078875.1. Classification (NCBI taxonomy): domain Eukaryota; kingdom Metazoa; phylum Chordata; class Aves; order Galliformes; family Numididae; genus Numida; species Numida meleagris. The sequence continues at coordinate 5,092,375 of NC_034431.1, read as the reverse complement.
TGCTTGCGGTGAAACCCAGGAAGTGTGAAATTTGCCCGCTTTTGGAAGCACACGGCAAGTCCGTAAAAAAGATGGGGAAAAACCTTCAGGAGTTTGGTTGAGCATCACTTGCATCTCAGGAACTGGGGCGAGAGCAGAGGCCAGGCGGGACTGCTGGGAGTGCCACTGCTCCTCAGTGAACTGGTGCCCAGCCAAGAGACACGGACGTGATTTTATAGCAGAGCTATGGAGGAGCAAGGCTTGAACCAAGGCTGGCTTCTGAGGCTTCACGTTAGAACTCTGATCGCTGGGTCTCCTTGTCTTTGACAGCAAGGCTGTATGCAAGGAGGATTCGCTATTGCTAATAAAAACACCAGAGCCATAAAGATCTCCAGCCGTAAAAGACAAAGTGCTATAAAGCATCCCAGCAGCAGCCACTGGGGCTTTGGGAACAGAGCGATCCCCTTACTGTCCAACATTTGCCAGGCATTAGCCTAATTTCCCTGGGGCTTGCAGATGAGACATTCTGTATTCTTGCTATACCTCTGTGTATTATTTTTAAGCCATTAATAGCAGCCTGATATTCTGTCTCAAGAACCTCTGTGGGAGAAATGTACGGCGTGCCTTCCCCAGCAATGCAGCAACTCCTGGCGGTGCTCACTGCCCAATGGGTGTTGCTTCCATCTGTGTTTTCTCTCGTGCATTCTGGCAGACATTAGTGAGATGCCGGTTAGGGAGATGTGCATGTCCCTGGAGCCCATGGCTCCTGCGTGCTTTTGGGACAGCCAGGAGGGACGGGTTCCCTTGTGCACGTGGCACAGCTCCGCATCCCAGTGCTGCAGAGATCTCTCTTGCAGGCCAAAGGGAGCCACAGGTTGCAGGGAGCAGCGCTGCACTCAGCAGGAAGCAAATCTACTTTCTTCTCTGCTGTAGCATTTCTTTATTTCCTCCCTCTGTAGCTAAGGCAACATTTGTATTTGTCAGCCTATGGCTATCCTTTGCATATGGAATACATTTGCTTTGGGTGTTTGCCATTAACATTTTCATTTCTGTTTAGTGTCAGGAGTTTTCGATTACTGGCTGTGCGGAGCAGCGAGCTTTTGTTTTCATGCTCTCTTTGTTTTCATTTCCACATACCATCCGAGTAAATTACAGGACAGGAGCCCTGCCCTGGGGAACGAGGGCAGAAATCGAGTTACCCGACTATATTTGGATTTGGCTGTTCTCAGGCGGTCGCTGGCTTGCAGGATCCGGGTTTATCCAAGCCCATACCGTACTCAGCACAAGAGCAGAAAAAGCAGAGACTGAACAAATCTTCTCTCCCAAGTGTCTCCCCGTGCTCCTCTCCTTGGCAGACTGGGAGGCTGAGAGCTGCACCATGCTCGGAATGTGGGCACTACAGCCACGCACCACAGGCAGCCCCAGGACAAGGCCTTCTCCTCTTCTTTATTCCAGTCCTGCTCTACCTCTCCTTTGCTTTATGTCTCCACTTTATAACTTAACTCCATGAAGTCAAGTACAGATAAAATTGCTTTATCCAGTAAAGAAATGAGGGCCGAGTAAATGCACATCCTGAGCGAAACAGCAAGCTCCATATTTCTGAAGTGCTGCTTCCCTAAAATATAATTAAGCCATAATGTTTAGAAGCGAGCAGTTGAAAGAGCAATAAATGGCTGCCAGGTCAGGTAAACACTGGAGCAAAAGCAAAGTGTTTAGCAAAGCTGAAAGCCCTTTATTGTGCATGGAAGATGTGCTCCTGAGCATTATTGTATTACTCAGGCTGTCACCAGAAAGTCAGCGGTGAATGGGGGGGAGCGGGGATGTGAAGGGTTGTGGGGTGCAGGGCTGATGATGCAAAGAGGGTGATGGAGTGATGGGTGCTGGCAAGTGGGCACAGGGCTTGGCTGCTGCAGTGTCCCCACGGGTGGCACGTTCCCTGCCCACCACCTTGCCTTAGCATTTGTCCTACTTAACCCTCTCCCTGGGGAGTAAGTATCCTCGTTAATAACTCACCTGGAGCACACAACCCATAGTCAAAACCTTCATGCTGCATCCATGGCAGAGCCGTGTTAGCATAGCTATGAAATTAATTTGTCTCAGCGCAGCACCCCGATGCAGAGCCTCGGAGCCCGAGCGTGTTTACCCACAGGGCTGGGCTTCCTCGGGGATTAAGGATGGGGAAAGCCATGTCTGAAAATGGGCTTTGTGCTCTGAAACACCACGCTTCGAAAAACACGCTGGTAATAATCACCAGCTGCAGGAATGTGCGCTGCGGTTGCGTTCGTAGCTTACAGCCCTCCAACCGCGCTGCTGAGGTCGGGGCAGCACCGCTAGAAAGCTGGGAAACGGGGAAGGCACGGGGCCTGAGGAATAGATAAGCTGAGAATTTTTAGAGGGCTCTCCTGGTCATACGTGCAGTAATTAATTCCCCTGCGATCAAGGAGGTATTCTCCTTTCCCCTTTCCCTCCTCTCATTCCCTTTTAGCTGGATTATGGGGAAAATTAAAAATAATAAAAAAAAAAAAGGCAAGCAAAACACTGAGCACCTCCCCCTGGCCTGCAGAGCTGCTCTCTGTGCCTCCAAACGCCCTCGTTGTGCTGCTCCTCACCAGCAGCTCTCCCCGGAGCTGCTCACCGCCTGCCAGCCCCCCCAGCTCTGTCCGTGTCGCACGCCCTCGTGCCTGCAGTGCAAGGTCTGAAATGCAGCTCGTGATGCTAAGGGCACACAAATGAACAGAATGTCAGGATCGGCGCTGAGAAAGGGTTTCATTGATTGGGAGCCGGTCTGTATCCGGCAGAATATATTAAAGTACATCATTGATTCCGAATGACTGGTTTCATATAGGGCTAAATATTTTCTAAGTAATGCAACATCTCTTTTTAAATCAGCATGACAAGCATTTTATAGCATACGTAATACAGGCATGAGGAAATATAGTGTCCTTTCTTGTAGCTAAATTTCAGAAGGCACTGGGCAAACTCCAGCTCAGCCATGAGAAATGAGGCGAATAAATCCAGCAGCTGCTGAATAACTGCACACGCCTCCCCTGGAACAGGTGGACAGCCTGACACCAGCACTGCCCTTCTTCTGCAGGGCAGTCCCACAGCCAGCACCCACCCACGTGCCCAGCCCCATGCTCGACGCCTTGGCACTGTATGGTGAGCTCTGTTAGCTACCGAGAGTATTTGTGCACCTTGCTCCCCTCTGCAGAGCATCCCTCCATTCCAAGAACGTGGCACGTGAGTTGGACTAGATGATCTTTAAGGGTCCCTTCCAACTCAAATGATTCAACCCTTAGCACACCCCAGGGCACAGTGATGGGGCGAGGAGAGGGTCTCCTCAGGAGCTGCATTTCTGTAGGAGATAGGGATACTAAGGAAAAGGCAGGAAGGTCGTCTGTGATGATTTTAAGTGCACACACCACAAGGAAGAACTTGCAAGGTTGCAAGACTGTTGAGTTTTGCAACTACACCAAGTGCTGTTAACCTCTGATTTAAAGTCTGGGTTTCCTCTGATTTAAAATGATTTTAAAGGTTTCTGCACTCCGGCAATCTAATTACCCAAAAGATTTCTGTTAGACTTTTTTTCTGCCCCTTTATTTCTAAAGAGGTCTTTCTAAGAATGCCACTAGGTTAGAGTCATTATGGCACATAATGCAAACAGGGCCATTTATTGTATTTTTATGAGAGTTGCACTGCACCATCTAATAAATTTTACAGGAAGGACTCAATACAGAAAATGCTGAGATTCAGCCACAGGAGGGTCAGCCAATGTGAGCTCTAATTTCAGATGAAAGTAGTTAAGGGAGGAAAATATGGGTTTTTTTTTTTTTTTTTCACTCTTACATTTTGGAAATGGTAGGGAACAATGGGAGCTGAGGAAAAGGAAAACAAGAGGAAATACTAAGACAGTTGAAAGAGCAGATATAAATGGACTGGCTGAAACAGAATGAGAAAGTCCCAAGCTGCCAGTGCAAATGCGGCGTCTTAATGGGTTTTGAAAACATTTGCTTTTCTCCTTCATCACTTGAATTTCTTTGTAAAGTCTGAAAACACCAGCTTGTGTTTGGCTATGGGATAGGAACCTCCTGCCAAGAAGAAATGAGTGCTTGGTTGTGGGGAGCTGCAAGAATCCTCCTGAAAGCCATAGGAAAGCTGCTCCACGGCCACAGGATGCTTTGGGGTGCCCTGGGAGCCCACACCACTCCAGCACTCCTGTGGCTATGCACCACTCCCCGAGGGACCTGTGCTGCCTTTCTGCCCTCTGGATAGAGCTGCCCGATTTGCACTTGGTTTTGCAGCTGTGTTTCTCTTAATCAGTTCATTACAGCAAGTAGGGGAATCAATGAAAACAGGTTATTGATCAGAAATTCATAAGTTAAAATTGTGTTGCTAGTACTAGTTCATTTCTCAATGGCAGAGACAAATCTATAGCTCCCCTTCTCTGGAAAAACCTCAGCCAGCACAATTTTTAATAGCTTTCCTCGGAGGCTGCGAGCACACCCCTGCAATAAGGCAGCCCCGATCCGCAGCCCATGGGCAGCAGGGCTGTGAGCTGGGCAGTCTGCAGACAGCATCACACGTGCCTGGGCCCACAGGCTCTGGAACCCAAAGACCTTCTCACAGCCAAGAGAACAAAATTCCCAGCGAACAACCAGTTTCATGGGCTGCTTCCTCTGCTGTCGATGCCAGAATTGAGAGCTGTCATCACCGTCCCTTCCCCTGAAAGAAATAGTTCAATTATTTCTTGCTGCCTCTTAGAGAACTAATTGTATCGCTAATTGTTTTTTTCCTAGGAGCGAAGTTACGTGTGTGTGTGTGTCTTTTTTTTTTCTTTTCTTCACAGCTTTAGGCTGTTTAAGGGTTTTATAAAGAGTATTTCATCAAACGTGATTCAGGAATGAACTCACCGCGATGACATTTCCTTTCCAATTTTCTGTTTATATTATCAAAGTGGGGATTGCTGGAAGCCCAGGGCTGTGGCTGCCAACCTGATTCATTCCATACGCACAGACGGGACTGAACGCAGATGAATTTTGCCAGATTGGCTGGTGTTCATATGTAATGATAACAATAATACGTTTTATCTATCTCCTGTCGAACCGAAGAGGAGTTTTCTCAGTGCATTTGACAGAAAGAGGATCAAGCTGCCACTTAAATTCTTGCTGGAGAGAACCTCTGATTCCTCTTCTTCCCCCATTCCAGGTTCTCAGAAAGCTGAGGGCAGTGTTCTGATCCGTTCTGATCCGTTTCTGTGCCCGCTGCAGGGATGGGAGCAGCACTGACACCCCCAGTTCTGGAGGGGGTCTCCTGCTTTTCTCTCCAAGCTTGAAGCAGTTGTGTTGCTACAAGCACGCTCTCTTCTGCAGAGTTCTGCACGGGTTAGGGCAGCTTTCTATGTGGGACAGATGTGCTCGTGCCCTTGGTGGTGGAGCTGTGCAGGACGAGCTCAGTGCTGGAAATGGGGCAGGAGGCGAACACAGCCCTGGGGTGAGCGAGCGGAGGGATTGCAGCGGAGGATGTTTTTACCACGAGGCTTCCTGCAAGTTGAAAGGAAAGCTAAATTAGAAGGCTTTATTCTTCATGTCTTTTTAACTATTTTGCTTGTGCTACCAGACAGAGAACAAAGGAGCAAGCTGCTGACAGCCTGATCAGCACAGAAAAACCGGCTGCAGTCCTCTTGGCAACAGGGCTCTTGCTGGCTGTGCAGTGAGCAGCATCTCTAAGGCAGATTATTGCCGGCCCCAGTGCAGCTGGAGGCTGTGTGAGGCATCCTATGGGGAGGGCTGGGGCTGTGTGTGCAAATGGGGAACGCCAAGAAGCCTCCACTTTGCTTCCCCGTGTGCTCCATCCCCATTCATCCTGCACCAGCCTTCCCCTCTGCCTGGAGCTTTGCCTGTCCCAGTGTCCCCCAGCACAAAGCCACCACTTCCTTTAGCCTGGAAAAGAATGAGGTATGAGGTTCTGCCCTCATTTCCCCAGTATCAGGAGCGGAACGGGAGCTCGTGTCAGGCCAATTCTCTTTCCTGATTCTTTACAATGAAATGCAGCAACAAGGGAAACATAATACTTCATTACGCTACAATACAGCGAGCAATTTACATGCTGCTCCTTTCTTCTTTTAATGGTGCCAGTGCACCTGAAGATTGAAATGAGCTGTAAAAATAAACAAACACATACTTATCCTCAAGTCCTTCTGCTCTGCAGCACGGCAGTTGGTCTCCTCATCCCAACTTCTGATGGAAACCAAACGTGGCCACGGGGCGGGATGAGCCCCAGCGCTGTACCAGGGGCAGCAGAGCTGGCAGAGGGTGTTGGGTTGGGCAAAGTTTGACCCCAGACCCCTTCACTTGTGTCCTACACCCTGCCTCTCCTCTACCCCTTCCTTTCACTTGGATGCTCCAGTTTGAGCCTGCTGTCAGCTCCTTATCCAGGATAAGAGCACGGCCAGGGATGCAATACCAGCAGTGTGATCGCCAGTCTTACAATAAATCAATGGAGCTTCCTTGCATTGACAGACTCTCGCCACTTAAATAGACAAGAAGCAGGTACAAATGAATGCTGCAGGTCTCTCCCTGCTGTGAAGCATAAATCTGGGGGGAACAGCAGCGGAAAAGTAAAATAAAGTACTGGGAACGCGGGACAGGATTCAGGATTTGTTTGGAGCTTTTCGTGTATACATGACTGAAAAAATGATAGCAGCCTTCTGCCTGCCAAGGGTTAGCAATTAGCGCGGCAGCAGGAAAAGGTAATTTAATGGTAAGCTTGGCAAAGACCTCGGTACACGTCTTGATATCACGCAGCTCTTCTAAAGACAATAATGTATAAAATCATCTTTGACAACACATTGCACCCCAGTGATCCTTCAGGGAGCGCTTTGCTTAAGTAAAAGCTAGGCAAGGGTTTGGCTGAGGGAAAAAAGGGAGGTGAGGCACTGGCACAGGTTGCTCAGAGAGGCGGTGGTGCCCCGTCCCTGCAGACAGCCAAGGTCAGGCTGCACGGGGCTGTGAGCACTGATGGAGCTGTGGGTGTCCCTGTGCACTGCAGGGAGTGGCACCAGGCGGCCTTGGAGGGTCCCTTCCAGCTCAAACCATCCTGTGATTCTACAGTCCTATGAAATGCTGCTGCTGGGTGTGCTGCTCGGTGGGGAAAGCATGCCACACCAATAAAAAGTTTGTAAGCATGCTTGTGACAGTATAAAAATGGTTGGAGGGCATCAGATGCTAGGATAATGAGCATGGTATAATTAGCCTTGATGGATAGGTAATGAGATAGAGAAGTATAAATGGGAATTAATAGATTAAACCGCCAGATGAACTACTACTATTTAAGCGGTGACTCCTGGCCCAGCCCTCCAGCTGCGATGGATCTGCATCAGCTCGCTCTGCCATGGAGCTGCGAGGCACTGCACACAGCCCTTTGCCTGTAAGTTGGTTGTCTTGCTGGATAAAGGAATGCTGAAGTCATTACGTCCCCTTCCCTCCCGTTCTGAGGGGAGCCAGGCTGTGCTGCTGTGAGTAGAAATGTCATTTCTGAAATGTAATTTGGCTGGAGCACGCTGCAGGACAGCAGCAGCTGTAGAGGCAAATCCAAATAATGCTCAGCACTATAATTGCATATGTAAAAAGAAAAGGAAAGAAAAGAGAGAGAGAGAAAGTGGTCTCCTCTCCTCTGCTGGGTATTACAGATGTAGCTGTCATCCTATTTCCTTCGCTGAGTGGTTGTAGGTGTTCGGCACTGATACTCCGCTGGGTGTTGTACAGAGACTGGAATGTAATTTCCGATGCACGGAGGTCAAGCCGCGGGGCCGTGTGGGCACGTCGTGGCTCTGACAAGGGTTTAGCGAGCTCAGAGCTGACCCCACGTCCCTCTGCGATGCTGGCAGGGCTCACCAACCTCGGAGATGCTGCAACCAGGGTCCCGCCAGCCCTGTGTTCTTCCCCAAAGGGTAAAGAAGTGATGGGTGCATGTGCAGACCCGTTCTCAGGGCTGGACTCCCCACCTGGTGCTGCCCTCCCTGCATCACCTCTCCGTGTTCTGCCATACAGAGCAATGACAGATTCTTGCTGTATGCTAACATTCTAACTTAAATCCCTTAAGATGCCTTGCAGAAGAAATAGAATATTGTTTTACTGTGCCCTAAATTAGATGGTATGCTTTATATAGACATTAATCAATACGTGAAAGAGACGCCATTAGGGAAGACAGAGTTCTTAGCTTTCAAATGAATTCTTTGCTGTGTTACATCCCGGATTGTGAAAATTGAAATCAATTTATCAATCTAATTTTCTTTTCACAATTTATGCTTTTATTTTTCAATTCACCCTAATCAGGCAGCAAAGCTAAAGAGAGCAGCAGCTTCTGTGCACAGTCAGTGTCCTTTTCCAGGTTTGCCTTGAATTCACACTCGGCTGGTCCTACTTGTGGCTGGGGATGCGCTCTATTAGATGGGATATAAAACTGACGTTCCCTTGCGCTGTGTGATGATGGGAGTCCTCGTGTTCTCTTCGCTGCAATGATGAGTTTACTCACTCTGGTTATGTCATCCAACTTCCCTAAATTATTTATCTCCTTCTATGGGCTATGGGAGTCTTCCACTTCCTCTCCTCCGTTACTTTGCAGCAAATCAACAGCGGCTGCAGAGGCAGCAGTATTTCAGCAGCAGAGGAACGTGTCCATACATCTCATCCTTCATGGGAGGTATTGGAGGTTTAGTTAACTTGTGCATGAGAAGCAGCCCCTCTGAAGGATGGGATCGCTCTGACTGAGTGTCAGACTGAATATTTCCTTCCACACAGGTTAGCCAGGTAAACCTTGGTGGTGTTTTGCCATTCTGCACTGTTCCAACTTTTGGTTTCTTCAGGTAGTAAATGTCTCCTGCTTCTAACAAGCTGGGAAGCTGATGGAAGTATAGAGAAAACAACCAAGCAGCAGCAGAGACAAACTGTGCAGAAAGCCGTATATTGCTCCTATAGGGTATCTTCAACTTTGCCTCGTAATGAGCCAGCAGCTGTGAATCTATACAAACTAGCAATGTTCCAAAGGGCTGTAATTATTAATCTGCTAACGCAGACACAATACTCTCAGCCCTCCTCTCATTCTCTCCCAGGAACGGAAAATAATGCTGTAGTGGCAATTACCTTAATGCAATTATCTCAGATGTGAAATTTCATAACAACGCTCCATGTCCTGGCTTTTAGAGAATGGTGAGGAAGCAGCGGCTCTCCCAGCCCCGCTGTGCCATGTGCCAGGCATTGCCTTGCCTTGCCATCCCACGTCCTTGTCCCCCATTGCTGCAGAACTCTGGGCAGCACTCATCCCACCCAGCAGTGCCTGTGCTCCTGAGCAGCGCCCAACGTGATGGAAGTCACGGAGCTGTGTCCTGACAATAGATCCCAAAAATAAGATGGCAAATGGGAGCCGTCAAAGGAGAGCTCAGCACAAAAACTGAACAGAAGGAGCTTAGGGGAATTTCTCTTGCTTTGGCACAGCCCTTGGTATCTCTTAACAAGGATACAGAAAATATAGGAAGCCATCACAGAATCATAGAATCACCAAGGCTGGAAAAGACCTCCAAGATCATCCAGTGCAACTGTCCACCTTGCACCAATATTTCCCACTAAACCACGTCCCTCCATACAGCACCTGAACATCTCTTGAACACCTCCAGGGTTGGTGACCCCACCACTTCCCCGGGCAGCCCATTCCGATGCCTGACCACAATGTCATTAAAGAGTTTTTTTCTAACATCCAACCTCAATCTCCCCTGGTACAACTTGAGGCCATTCCATCTCGTCCTATTGCTAGTCACATGGGAGAAGAGGCTGACCCCCACCTCACCACAGCCTCCTGCCAGGGAGCTGTAGAGAGCAATGAGATCTCCCCTGAGCCTCCTCTTCTCCATTCTGAACAATCCCAGCTCCCTCAGCTGCTCCCCATCACACTTGTGCTCCAGACCCCTCACAGCTCCGTGCCCTTCTCTGCACATGCTCCAGGGCCTCGATGTCTTTCTTGCAGTGAGGGGTTCAAAACTGAGCACAGCACTCAAGGTACAGCCTCACCAGGGCTGAGTACAGAGGGATGATCACTTCCCTGCTCCTGCTGGCAACACTATTTCTGATACAAGCCAGGAATCATCCTTATGATAATCCCCGGGTTAATGGTAAGCATTAACGAAGTGATTCCTCCAGCCTGCAGAACCCATAGCAACCAGTCATTAAGGACACTCAGCGTGAAGATCTGAGCTAAAGAAAGAAAGTTCCTTGAAACACTTGTGCACGCACATACCAATCAGACAGGAAAATGTTCTGCAATTTGTTCGAGACAGACTTGAAGACTATTTCAGCGGCCCCATCTCTGAGGAAGGAAGGAACTAATGGCAAAAGGGTTTTTAAAAGAAAGATTGCCACTTGCCCAAAACAGTAAATGGATTTTACTTCCCCTGCTCTGATAAATATTTAATTATCAAATGTTAATGCGAGGCCTGGGTTTTGTTCTTGGCTGTTGTTTTTGCTTGTTTTTACACATACATTTATTTATTTATATTCTGCACTTCCATTGCAACAGACACCCTTGCGTGGCATCTTCAAGTTAATTTCTCTTATAATTAGATGGCATTGTCCTTTCTTACCCCTGATCTGAACTGACTAATTACTCCACGGATATTGAGCTCCTTGCGCAGGCGCATGGTAAGCAAGCTCCCCGCAATCAGGACCGTGCCCTGGCACCCTGCTCATCTCTCTGGTGGCCTCTCCTGGGTTTCCTTCTTGCCTTCTGCACTCTTCTTAACATTTCATTTTTAAAAATCTCATCCCGTGGATGTAATTGCTCGAAAACATTTATTTACTTTAGGGACTCTTTATGGAAAACTCCAGGCTCTTGACTACTAATATCATATATTTACGTAATTGTGTAATTAGAAGTCAAATGACAAATGTTTATTTAGGCTCCATTTTTCACTTGCGCCTCCAGTCCTCCCCATTCCACCGCTCCGGGCTGGTTCTGCTCTTCTGTGCTCTTGAGCACATGGCCTTTCACAATATCATCCCCTCTCCAGCTCAGCAACCTTGCAAATGCCCACACTTAATTCCTCCCTGGCCTCTACTCAAGGCTGATGAATTATTACTCATGCAAAATCTCATTAAAATCATTGAGAATTTGCACAAATGAAGCACCCCAGGATCTGGCAGAACAACCCTACTCCGTTGCCTCGCAGAGTCAATATTAGAACCGCATCCTCAGCCAATGTACATCACCATCGACGTTTGCTGCTGGCTCTGACTGACGAACCCCTACTCCATCCCACATAAACTGCAGTCTTCCCGTATCTCATTTCTTGCAACAGAATTTTTCCCAGCAGGATTGATAACAATATAGCCTCGTAAATAATGTTCCCCAATGGGATGCTGTATTGGTGTCTGGCTATTAATGGTTGTGTATTTTTCTTCATAATGTTCAACTGCCTTATTTATGATTAATGGGACTCGCTGTCTTTCTAAGGAGTAGTTGAATGGTTATTACTGGCTGGATTGCTGTTTTTAATATATATTTTTTAATTGAAGTGTTCGTTACTGTTAAAGCCCTCTACTGCTAACAGCGTCCTTAAAGCAAAATGGGAACATCTGTTTTCCAGGCTCTGGCCACATGTGGCACTTCACTCACACAACTTGCTCCAGCGAAGGCCCCCGTGTGCCCACCACGTCCCCAGCGTTCCCCACTAAACAAAACATCCTCAGCTGCTCTGGTGTTGGGGTGCCATAAAGCTGCAGCCTCAGCTCCAGCCAGCTCTGCCTCTCGCTGCACAAAGGTCTCTGTGTCTGGCATTTGATGGCCCCAGCCTCATAAGCAGCCATAAAAATGGAAGGGCAACTGCACCTTAAGGTATTGTTTCCACATCATCTCTCCCTGATACATGCAAGCACGTTGCTGAGCATTATCAGCCAGTCCTGGCTGGGGATAAACGACGAGCATCACTTACAATAAGAGTGACTGAGGGGAGATTTAAAGGTCTTCCCGCCCTCGCTCTTTATTAGAAACTATTTTGATAAGTGCCCTGGATTACATCATGCAGAGCATTGGGGCTGAAGTCTCAACAGCTACAGGCTGTGGGAAGGGGAAAAGGAAAGGGAAAAGGAGCCCCAAAACCTGCAGCTCCCACCGAGCCCTTCCGAGGATGCTGGAGCTGCTGGGTCTGCTTGGCGTCAGCTGTCATCATTTCATGAGTCCCACTGAAACTTCATCCATCAGTTAGAGACTCTGAAAGTGCAGGGGAATAAAACTCCTCATTTATAATGGCCCCAAAAATGCCTTTTGGCAGCTTTATTGCCTGGCATGCACAGGAAAAAGAGCAGATGCGATTTAAGCTTCTGCTCTGCACAGAAACCATTTTGATAATCCCTTTGATAACTACCCACAGGGGCGGCCCTATTTCCACCAGGAAAGTGAAAGCACTGCATGCTGCTGGACCTTTCTGGAGGGGTGCAGGGGTCCCCTCCTTGGCATTTGATGGAGGACGGTGAGCTGAAGGAGGTGTCTGCCTGCAGGGAAAGCTGTGCACTTCCATGGTGGAAACCTTGAGACGTCACGTGTTGACGGCAGAAGGAGTGGCACAACTCTGTCGGCATCATATCCCAACCAGCATGGGAACAGGGGCTCAGTGTCCACTTCAATCCCTGTTCCCACCAGCCTGGTCTTAGAGAGCTTCCAGTAGGAAGTGCTGGTGACTATTCTGCTACGAAAATAATAAGATAACCCCAGCAAAACCAATGGCAGCCCTGCCAGCATCCCAGCACCACGTCCCGCTGCCCGGCTGTGCCAGCAGATGGGTCCCTGCTGCCCAGATGTTGTCACCAAGAAGTCCTGTCAGGGGTTGCTGGCCGGGTCTCGTTCTCGCCTGTCAGACTTGACATCTTCAGCGTATAATTAAATGCCAGGACGCGAGCAGTAGAGCAGGTGCATGCTAATGAGGAGATCAATTTTAATTATGATTTTAATTAAACACCCAATCCGGTAGGAAATATGACAAGCAAGCTAGAAATGCAAAATTTCTAATGGGGAAAAAGAACGGCAAGAGAAAGGGGAGATGGCAACAAGGGGCGTGTACCAGCAGGGTGCTGGGGGCGCAGCTTCGTTAACTGAAGCAGCTAATGGGCAGGAAAGGATGTCCTCAAGCAGGACAGACCTGGCCAGGAGCTCTGCTGGAAGTGGGATGGATGAAACCCCCCCAGGTCTTCATTTCCCCTTTGCAAAGCATTCACGCTGACCTACTTCCCATCTAAATGTTGGTTTGCTCTAAGTGCAAAATACACGCGAGATGAAGGATGGTTTGTTTGGTGGTGAGGAGCCAGGGCTGACATTTGGGGGCATATCAGTCCATTCCCTCCTTAGCCAAGTCTGCTCTGCACTCTATCAGCACCAGGCTCGCTGCTGGCTCTGAGCCCTTCAGTGCTGGTTGTGGCTGTGAGCGAACGCTCCGCTCTGCAGGATGCTCTCAGCGCAATCAGAAGACAGAAAGAAGCTGGAAACATCTTACTGCTGCTGCGACTCGATGAAGGAAACCTGATGCTCAAAAAAAAAACCCAAGCAAAAAATAAATAAATAAACCAACCCCAAACACGTGGCGTTTCGCTGTTGTTTTCCCGCTCCCCTTTTCTGTAGGCCCTACACAAACACGGCGAGGGCAGCCCTGTGGAGGCTGCAGGAGTTGGATGTGTGGCGCTGGAAGTGAGGATGATGGGACTGCTCCTCTCTTTAAAAACAGATGTGTCGATTTAGGCTCTGTGGCAGAGCACAGGAGGAGGGGGAAATCAGCTCGATGGCAGCCAGCTGAGAGAGAATGGAACAGAGAGGAGCCAGCAACTTGTGTGCTTGGGTAAACAATGGGGTGTGCAGCCGCACGGCAAAAATAAGCTATAAAGGGAATTACCACTAAATGGAGGTCTTTGGCAAGAGGCTTCACAGAGGGCCATGTGGCTGGGGGCTGCGGTTTTGGATCATGGATCAGAGGGAGCATTTAGGATCCCTCAGTGCACAATCCGTAATCGCAACTGCTCTGGATTAACTCCTGCACGACCCAGGGCATGCTGCAAGAGAGCAAATCTGTCCCTGATTTCACGTCTCCCCGGAGCAGGGAATCCCCCGCTGTTCCTGCGGTTGATAATTTTCACTGCACTGCTCATCCAAATCCATCTGGCTCCAGCTCTCAACATGTTGTCTTTGCAGTAGCACGCCTTTAACCCACACATTTGTGAGCCACTTAAATCAGGTTTTTCTCTCCCCAGCATGGGCACAGGTAGAGCGGAGTCGGCTCGCCGCTGAGCTGCCGTCTCATCCACACCGATGGAGCTGCGGGGCGCGGAGGGTTGGTGGCACGCAGTGGCAGTGGCATGCGGTGACAGTGACACGCCAGCCTGGTCCCGTGGAAGGACGAGGATCTCCTCTCGCTCACGGCCCTGGGAGAGGAGAGGCAGCGGTAAGTGCTGACTGTCTTGCCAGCTAATCAGGATGGAACGCTCCCGATTATGTATTTAACACGAGCACAGATGCTGTGAGCGGAGTTTTTAAGCTCATCAGTTATCGGAACTCGCCCCTGGGCCCTGTCCCTCCCCTGGTCTCCCCCTAACTCTGCAGAGATATTGATTCGGCTGTTTTTCACTATTACATATTATAAATTGACTTCAGCAACCCTTTTCCCTAACTAATGAGGCCATTAGCGATGGGGCGTGGGCAGACATGCGGCCGACCCAAGATCAATCAGACGAGGAGATTGGTTCTGTCTGCCAGGAGCACGGATCCACAGCAGTGCAGTGCCCAATGCCACCGTGTTCCTTGGCAGATGGGGACACCTGCACCATGCCAGCTGCAGCCACTGCATCCCTACAACTCTACGGGATGCTGCAGGGTGGGGGGGGGAGCCCCAGAGCCTTGGTGAGATGGGGTAGGAGCTCTGTGGGCGAATGTGGAGGCAATGAGCAATATGGAGTGGTCATCCAGGAGCGTGCCATTTCCTGGTGCTGCTCTGCGATTTGTTGCACCTTTCTGTGCCGTTTGGCTCCCAGCCTTGGTGTCTGAGTTAGGGTGAATGACGAGGAGATGAGAATGGAGCCACTTGGTTGCAACAAGCCCTACTCCCAACCATTCCCAAAACAGTTCCCCAATGGGGAGAAGCCTACGTCCACACACAGCCCCGACAGCCATTCCCCACTGGGCACTGCTTTTATTGGCTGGCTTGGAGCTCTCCCTCCCATTTAATTAGCTGCTTTCAGAGCTCAGGCAGAAACCAAAAAGCACTGCCCAATGTTTTCTACATAGCCTCCCTGCATTTTTACCTTTCACCCTCTGGAAATGTCAGAGCTGCAGGGAATCCACACTGCTTTGTTGCCTGTACTGTTTTAATAACTTTAGGGCTCGCAGTCCTCTGCGAGCTGCTCTGCCCACCTCCTCCAGAAGAGGAGAGCACGTGGGGAGATAAGAGCCCATCTGATGTAGAGGAGGCAGGGAACAAGAGCACCACATCTATCTTTAACCCTGCACGTTGGGAGGGTCATTTCATTTAGGCAAGAAGGTATTTTCTGCCACCCGAACAGCAGAGTCCCATGCACTTTCACACGTCGGCCCAGTAAATCATTCTGGCCAGATAAAAATGAAAGGGACGGTTGGTTACTGAGCCAGGCTCCATTGAAAAGCCCACGGTGAGGGGGGGTGGGCACGCAGGAGGAGGGGCTGGTGGTGGGGGCACCTCGGCTCACCTCTGGCAGTGGGTGGTTGTTAGCGCTGAGCCACCTCTGCTGCAGGAAGCAATTTGTCTCCGTGAGGCTGACAGGGGCTCCTTTCTTCTCCACTTACTCCTTGCTCAGAAATAAAAGGGGCATCCGCTCACATGAAAAGCAGGGAAGGCTCCAGGTTTCCCTTGTGAGGTCTCTCCCAGGCTGGCACGAACTGGCAATTTGTACAAATGACACTTCCCTGGGAGGAAAAAAAAAAAGAAAGAAAAAAAAAAAAGAAGAAAGACCCACCCCAGCTTCCAATTTGTGCCTCATCAGTTGGTTCCAGCTCCTCTTCTCCTGACTTTCAACCTAATTTGTGATACTCTGGCTCTGTTCTCCATCTTCCCAGTGCTTGCCACTGTTAAAACAGAACAGCCCTTCCCTGGTGAGGATGGGGACAAGTGGGGATATCTGGCTGATGGTTTATCCATACGACAGTGGTTTATTTGGCCAACAGTGGTTTATCTTCCCAACCATGGTTTATCTGGATGGTGATGGTCTATTCAGCCAGAGCTTAATTCTGCACCCCATTGAGGCCATGGCCATGGAATCACAGAATGGTTTGAGTTGGAAGGGACCCTCCAAGGCCGCCTGGTGCCACTCCCTGCAGTGCACAGGGACACCCACAGCTCCATCAGTGCTCACAGCCTCGTCCAGCCTGACCTTGGCTGTCTGCAGGGACGGGGCACCACCGCCTCTCTGGGCAACCTGTGCCAGTGCCTCACCGCCCTTAGTGCCAAACCTTCTTCCTTATCTCCAGTCTGAATCTCCCCTCTTTTAGTTTGAATCCTTTTCCCCCTGTCCTGTCACAACAGACCCTGCTGGAAAGTCTGTCCCCTTCCCCTTTAGATACTGAGAGGACCCAGCCCTGGCATCAGCACTTCTCCATGCAGGGACACCCAGGCCAATGAATCCCCATTAGCTCTTGAAGCGGATTAGCTAAACCCTAGCAAACTCCTTTGAGGGTGTTTTTATTCAGTATTAGAGTGGTTCTAATTCGATTTATCTTAATTCACTTACAATTTGCTTATAATTAAACTACAGTGAACCAAGGGATCTGATTTACCCAGCACGGTGAAATCTGATGAGGACTGTGAATCAGCCATCTCAGTTCACTGCACAGTGTATTAATATAAATTGAAATCAATGGTGTTTTACATTAATGCTTTCTTGAAGGTCCATATACGTGCATGTCTGAGAGAGAGCACAGGAGGTATTCGTCTTCAGGGGAAAACACCAGCTCCTCTGCTTTGTGGTCGTGCACAGCACCCAGGATCAGTCCTTGGGCTTTTTGTCCATTCCCCCCATCCCCCCACATCCTTGCAGAGAGCGCACAATCCGAAATTATCTCAGGTTGGAAGAGAAATGCCATCTCAGCTGGCACGCTGCGTGCAATGGGCTGGGATGGGGGAGACTTTACCCAAACAGAAAGGAGCTCCGGGCTTTGCGGGCAGAATTCTGGGCATCTTTCTGTGCACAGGACCCTCCCCAGTTACGTTCAGAACCAAGTGCTGGGAAATAACCCTTGCATCCAGAATTACCAAGTTTGGAAGTGGCAGGGGGGAATTTGCATTTAGATACCCTCTCACGCTCAAAATGGCAAAGGCAAAAGCACCCTGTTGTTGTAAGCGCAATTTATAATCCATGCCTGCGCAGGGAGAGCGAGGGGAAGCGTGCTCCTGAAATGGGATGGTGTCCTTTCCCTGCAGATGACCACAGACGTCTTCATCTCGCACACCGAGGAGGCGAGCAGCGCCGTGCAGCCTCGCGTGATGCTTCCCTCCCATTAACGCGTGTGTCTGGCTAAACGCTGCTGCGAGGAGAGCTTATTTCCAAGCTGCAATTTCCAAACCCTCCTGGAAGAAGCTGCCGAGGGGGAGAAAAGTGCCACGGTCTCTCCCTGCGTTATGTCCCGACCTTTGGGATGCGCAGCTCCAGCAGCACCAGTGAACGCGGAGCTGCCAGGAGCTCTGCCCACCCCCTCCCGCCGCTCCCCTCCAGCCCAGGGCCTGCCCAGGAGGCAAACGTTTGCTTTGATTTGTAAAATAACCCACGTAATTAGACAAAAGAGGTAAAGGGAAGGATTTATTCCGACCGAAGTGTCTCCTAAATGGCACTAACACCTGACAAAAGGGGGTCATTATCACAAGATAATGGACCTTGTCAACATTAAGCTCTCTTAGGACGCAATTCAACACACTCAATTATCTTCTAATCAGGGCCATTTTGTCAGAGGTTATTGCCCTAAGGAAGCAATTAGATTATATATACGTCATTAATATTTTATGGGAAAATCGTTCACATCAAATGTTGGATACCTGCTCCAACTTCCTTCCCCGCACCCCGGGTACCCCACGGCACAGAGCTCCGCTGGCTCCCAAGTCCCAGAGTGAACGTGAGCGTCAGAGCTGCTCTCCAAACCCACCTCCTGTCGGCTCCCTGTGTCTGCGCTCTGAAGTTATTTTTAATGCTCTGAGTTATATTTAACTCGAGCCGTAATAGTTTGGCACTTAGAAACCTCTCTGTTTTATTAAGTAAGGCTTTTGGGTACTTGTAAGTCGAGCTAGTTGGAAAAGGGAGCTGCAGAAAATCGTGGAGAAAGTGATTTATTTTTATTAAGGTATATATATATATATATATATATTTTTTTTTTCCCCAGAAAAATAGTTCTCTGCCACCTGGCCATTACCCCATCCATCCAGCACGGCCCATCCCCCGGGCTGAGGCTCTGGGAGGCACAGCCTGCTATCCATCCTGCACATCACCTGCTGGAATGGGGCTTCTAAAAATGCTGCCTCAGTGGAACGGCTACAGTCACTGTAATGATTGCACAGGGTGCCACATGTCCTTAACATCCACAGATTTCAGTTCTTGAGTGACATCCATTAAAACTGATCCCTTTGGGAAGCTTTATTCCAAATGTCTCGTCAGTGGGCTTGTGCTGTTATCATTCTATCAGGTGGATTTTTGTGCTGGTAAAAATACAATGTAAATCATAGAATCACAGAATGTTTTGAGTTGGAAAGGACCCTCCAAGGCCGCCTGGTGCCACTCCCTGCAGTGCACAGGGACACCCACAGCTCCATCAGTGCTCACAGCCCCGTCCAGCCTGACCTTGGCTGTCTGCAGGGACGGGGCACCACCGCCTCTCTGGGCAACCTGTGCCAGTGCCTCACCGCCCTTAGTGCCAAACCTTCTTCCTTATCTCCAGTCTGAATCTCCCCTCTTTTAGTTTGAAGCCTTTTCCCCTTGTTTTGTCACCACAGACCCTGCTGGAAAGTCTGTCCTCTTCTTTTTTACAGCCCCTCTTTAGATACTGAAAGGAGTGGTGAGTGAACTTAATACAGGAAAAATATAATAAGTAGTGTTATAAACTGTTGCAATATTCCCGCATCTTTCAGATTTCTGCTTGGTAAAAAGAGAATTCAGCTTCCCATTGCCTTGGTCCATGGCGAGTTCACTCTCCCACACTCCTATGCCTATCATGGCTGAGTAGTGAACACAGAACCATAGAACAGCTCAGGTTGGAGGGGACCTTCGAGATCACCCAGTGCCACCCCCTGGCCATGGGCAGGGCTGCCCCCCACCAGCTCAGGCTGCCCAGGGCCCCATCCCACCTGGCCTTGAGTGCCTGCAGGGATGGGGCACCCACAAGATCTCACCCGGCCCTTTGCTCCCTCTGATGGACTTAATGGAAGCCCTGTCCGAAGAAATAAAGCTCCTTGAGAAGCAGCAAATGAATTTTAGGCAGTGGCCTCTCTGACATGTGTTTGCAGGTCCTTGGGATGTCACGGTGTAGAGCATTTTCCAGGAGCTGGAGGTGCAGAGAAATCCCCCCTCCCTGCTCTCAATCTTGTAGATGCAGAAGGCAAGTGTTTCACGTTAATGGGGATTGACATATGGTGGGATTATTTTTTTTAAGTAGTTCTTCTCGTTCCCTAGGCAGTTTTGATGTGAATATTAATACTAACATAATTTCATGATGATTAGAGAACACAATTAGGGGCTATTAATAATGACACAAATAATGACATTTAAGGCCCCATTTCCATGTGAGTAATACTCTGTCTGGTGGTATTTAAACAGCTCTGTCTAGCACAATTACCGCGGTGCCAAGGTGCAACGCATAATCGCAGTATCAGTCATACAGCTCCATGCAAGCTCCTGCTCCTTGAGCCACGGGAACGCAAAGCAAAATGTTGCCATACCACGAGCACAGCGTGGTGCCAGGAATGGCTGCGCTTTCAGATCCACTTTGCTCTCCAAAGCCAACGCTTCACTGCGAACCCCCATAGCAAACCCTGCGCGGTGCCACCCGGACCCCACAGACCTCCTCCACCCCCCGAATGGAGCTGGTCCAGCTTCACTCCACCGAATCCGGGCACTGACAGCGCCCTGTTTCTTTTGCAGTACGCTCGCTGCCAAGATCAGCCCTTGAAAGCGGCCGTGCTGTGCTAACGTGAGTTGATGGAAACCTCTGAGTCAGTGCTTCACTCCCTGAAGAAAATCCCCCTGCTTTATGCAGCGAGAGCTGTAATAATGAAAATGGCTGCGTGGTTCTGTTAAAAAAGCAGGGGAAGGGGAGGGAAGGTGTTCCGTGTGCTGCAGGTGTCTGCGGGGGGGTCAGCAGAGCTGTGCCACCCCTCCCCTGGTGATGCTGGTGCTGGCGCTCACCCTCTCAATTACCAACTCCCATTTATTTAAGCTCCCAAACACTTCAAACCCTACAAGTTCCTCGCGGAGAGCAGCTACAAGAAGGGTATGATCCTGAAGACCACATGCACTGACCCAAGCTCCGCACGCTGCTCAGCATTTCAGGCTTCTTTTGCTTGGATCCCAACTTGACGCTGCTCCCAGGCTGCGTGTGCAGGAGTCCCCCAGGCAGCGGGTGCAGCAGCGCACTCCATTTGTTAGGCATTGTGTACACCTATAATTCACACACACAACGCGCCGCAATAAACCAAGCATTCTCATTAAATTCTTAAGACAAACAGCTTCGGGCCATCCCGCATTTCAATATGCATACAAACATCTCAGTAAAATTCAGCTCATTCAGACTTAACATTTAATTTCACACAGAGCATTTTCATACGATCAGGCGCTCCATTTTGCATGCACAGTGGTGCCTGCAGTTATTTTGTAGTGCAAAGGCTCATGTATGTACCTGGAAAGGAGGGACTCTGCAGTCCCAACAGCCTGATGTACAGGCAGGAACGGGTCTTCAGTGGGCATCAGTAATGGAAACAACTTTGCAGGCACAGCTGTCAGATCTCTTGTAATTTGTAGGCTAAGATTTCTCAAAATTACTGTAGAATGGTTTGAGTTGGAAGGGAGCCTCAGAGGCCATCTGGTGCCACTCCCTGCAGTGCACAGGGACACCCACAGCTCCATCAGTGCTCAGAGCCCCGTCCAGCCTGACCTTGGCTGTCTCCACCACCTCTCTGGGCAACCTGTGCCAGTGATCATGCCTAGATTTCTACTGGCTTCAAAGGATTCCCCTCATACAAAGGCACAGCCCCACTTACACTGGATTCATTACCATGGGTTCATCCACTTTGAAGGTTCTCAACTGAGAGAGTTTTGCAAGAGGAGGGATTGAGAATTTTGTGGAAATGCAGTTACTTGAGGGTCTCTCCATTTGGACCCCATGAAGACAAGGAGTAACTTTGGACTCTTTTGGAAAAATATCCTAATTCTTTGCTGAGGTTATGGGGGATGAGTCACAGGTTTTTCAGGACAGGCTGCACAGCCACTCTCCAGCACAGGGAAGAGCACACAGCTTCAGAGGGAAGGAAGACATGGAACGATGCTGGTATTCGGGCAAGATGAGGAGCAGAACACTTCCCTGCAGGCACTCAAGGCCAGGTGGGATGGGGCCCTGGGCAGCCTGAGCAGGTGGGGGGCAGCCCTGCCCATGGCCGGGGGTGGCACTGGGTGGGCTTTAAGGTCCCCTCCAACCTGAGCCATTCTATGACCCAATGATTCTATGAAACAGTTGGGGGCACGGCTCAACAACAGGCAGCAAACGCCACTGAGCGAGCCATTAAACCTTAATCAAACAATGCAGAAGGCTACGGAGATAATACTAAAATTTAATGAGCCAGTCTCATTGGCTTCCCGGAAGAACTGCATTACAGTAAATGTGTTGCTTGTGAAAGGGGTCTGACTTTCAGATATCAGCCACAAACCCTCCTCGGTCTTTGTTCTCCGGGAGGAACGGCGTGTGAAGTAGTTCATTATGTCTGGTTAGATGAGGAGTTGCTCCCTCCTCCCGCGGGCCAGATACTGATTGTTTCTGTCACTTGCTCATCTTCCCCAAGTTATTTATTGCAGAATTCTGTCTTCTGCTTTAGAGCACAGAAACTGAAAGTCTTCACAGCCTGGCCTAAGTGCAGGGTGTCTTTGTCTAATTGGGGTGTTCAATAGGTTTAAGCTGCCTGCCTCCATCTGCAGTGGGCTGTGCCTGGGGTGGCCCTTGCCCCTGCTAAGGGGCTCAGCTGCCCCTCTCCCTTGAGCCCCAGAACACTTCATATTGTCCTTGAGAAAGCTCATGCTGGTGTGAAGGTGGGGTTGTTGCTCAGTTTTGGGTTTCTTAAAGCTAAAAACCAGCTCCTAAATCTAAACCCCCTTCTGTCCCTGTAGTGGAAATGCTAAGTCACAGCTTGAAGCCGTGATGGAGCACCTGGTGGGAAGGCAGGGCCAACCCAGGGGAGCTCAGGTGTGTACAATGCACCTGAGTGATGGAAGGGGTGGAGCCAGGATCCACCCCCTCCCAGACCTCATTTAAGGGTTGGCAGTGGGGGGTGAGAATAACTTGCTGGAAGTTTCTGCCTACCTGAGGCCTTCTAAGGGTAAACAAATTTTTTCCTTTGGTTCTGTGGCTACTGCATTTGGGCTTGTTCTCCCTTGCTGTAGCCTAGGATCTGCTAGTATTGCTGTGCTTTCCATTGCGTTATAGCATTACAGCCCCCTACCTTGCAGACATGTCAAACACCATAGCCAACTGTTGGGCAGGCTTGGAGGTGTGGGGTAGTACAACCAGTACATTTGCCTACTTTCTCCTGCAAAGAAGGTTTAGGGTTCACAGAATTACAGAATCGTTAGGGCTGGGAAAGATTGTTAAGTCCAACTGTCAACCCATCACCACCATGCCCACTAAACCACATCTCTCAGCCCTGCTACCGTGGGGGTCCTGCATCCTTCTGCCGTGGCTATTCACAACACAGCATGCAGGTTTGGGATAGGCAGAAAGGAAAAACAACAACACTGGTTCTTGTTGGAGTTTCTTTTTCTTCAGCCAAGAACGTGTTCCACCTCCCAGTTTAGGATGCAAGCAGCATAGCATCCAGAACTGCACAGCTGCATGGAGCAATTCAAAAATTGTCTTGTTGGACTACAATGTGCCAATTTTTCAAATTTACAGCCATTTTCAGTATTACAGCTTGTGGCACTAAAGCCAGGAGGATTTTCTTCAGGGAGCAAGAATTGATTCAGAGGTGACCATTACTGCACGCTACCGCAGCATGGCCCCTCTTAGAGTGGGGTGGGAGGTATTAAACACAGGAAAGGGGAGGCTGTAGCCACCAGATTTCATGGGACCAGAGGGAAGATGCCTGGATGCTGCAGGAAACTGGAGGGCAAAACCCCCCCGTTGTTTCACCCTGTCTAGACGGAGCAGGGCTGGCAGCATTTCCTGTGCCATTTTAATATGCCTAGTTGAACTCAAGGCTTAGGGAAGTAAATTAGTCCTTGGGCTGCAGCCAGGTCCGTGGCACTCTTGTGTTCTGCAGAAATACAGTTAATTTAGGGGCGGACTGCAGGGATGCTTTGGGGTGCTGGGCACGGGGTGACAGCCAGGCTGGTCCCGTGCTACACATGCAGCAGTTGGGGCTGTGGGTGGGTTTGGCCAAAGGCGGATGTAGCCCCACTTGCATCTCTAGCTAAGGTTTGTTTATGTGATAGGATAATGCAGTTCACTGCTCTGCTAAAGCAGGCTTTCCCAAAAATCCCCTACAACAGCATTTCTGGGCAGTAGCTGGCCCAGCTGGGAGCTGCTGTCACTGTGAGCAACGCCCACAGAGTTCATGGCTGTGTTTGGCAGAAAGGAGCATCGTGGCTGTGCATTTCGCTGCTGGTCTGTGAAACCTGCTTTGGGGCTGCTGTGGGGTTTTCTCTGCCCCTCTCCCCTTGCTCAACCTCATTATAATATAAAAAAAAATACTTGGTATTACTTGCAAACTTTGCAGTTTCTGCTGACAAGACGTGCTCTGCTTGTGGGGTTGGTGCAAGTGCTGCAACCACCCCTGGGGCTGCAGTTGTGCATGGGGACCATATTGGGGGTGGGGGGTGGTATAATGGGGTGGGGGCTGCCTAGGAGCTGTAGTGAGTGTGGGGCACAGCAGGGAGGGGGGCACTTGTAATGCTAAGTGCTGACAGGACGTCGCTGTCAGCGTGATGTTCTGCCCTGATGAGCCTTCATATATAAAGATATTTAATGAATTAGTTAATTAATGACTGGAGTCTGATTGATGGATCATACGGAGTTCTCAGCAGGGTGAGCCTGACCCTGGGATATTGCTGCTGTTGCTTAAATGCATCCCCTAGCTGGTCCGAAGCACTCTGTGTTCTGGCAATTTGCATGCATTAAGTGTAGCTCCTTAATAGGATGTAATGTTAGCGAAAAGCCAAAAGCATAGCAGCTGTAACTTAAAAGACAGCCCCATTACTGCAAGCCTTATAATTAGGGTAAGAGGGAGACTTGCGCTGCCATATGTTAAACTCTTTTGAGGTTAATAGCTCTGTAAGATTTTGCAATTTAAAAAAATTAGTCTTGAGGAAAGATGACAAGGCGCGTCAACGAGGCTGTTGGGATGGGGCCGGGGCGGCTCTGCCCCACTGCAGTCTCAGCACTCTGCTCTCCAGGCTCTGGAGACGGAGGTGCTTGTGGGCATCCTGAGCCCTGGCTCGCTGTTCTGTACAAATCCTGCCTTCTCTCCCCTTTGCAGGTCAGGGCTCTGTGCTGGTACAAAGCCTGCATAGGGACAGCTGCTCTGTTTTTCTCCTGGCCCTGGGGGGAGGCTTGTGTTGGGGGGGGGGAGCAGGGGGTGAGAGTCACACCTCTTGCATTTTCCTTCATAGCTGCTCTTCCTCCTTTCCTCTGTCCTGCCAGCAAATTATTCTACCTTACCAGCCTCTCAATTTCCTCATCCATAAAACTGAGACTAAAAATGTACTTGTTAAGGGCATCACAGGGCCTTCTGTATCTACAAGGGCTTTGAAGTCCTCTTGTTAAAAGTACCGTGGAAGTGCAAGCCGTGTGTTGTTATCGTGATGTGAGGTGGGTGGCTATCAGGCAGCAGCCAAGCTCTGGGATGTTGGTGGTGGGCTGTGTGCCAGGACCTCTGGTGGCACTGATGCTGGCAGCTGATGCTGGTTGCCCAGGTGAGGAATTCTGTGAGCGTCGGCTTGTTTCGTTATTTGCCCAATGGCTGGGAAATAGTGCTTATAAATAATCAGGTGGGAAAAAAAGTGGGGGTGACTGGGCAGCCTGAGCTGGGGGTGGCAGCCCTGCCCATGGCCAGGGGTTGGAACTTGGTGGTCTTTAAGGTCCCCTTCAACCTGAGCCGTTCTATGACGTGGCTTGTGAAGGTTAGGCATGAAGCTCTGTTACAGAGGCTGTCCTGCAGCTGTATGAGGATGTCAGTGGCCCTGCTCAGTGCAAGGTGAAGGAGTGGTATTGAGATCAAGCCAGACAGCCCTGCTAAATGATAACGTTCTCGGCTACAACTGTGGGAAATCTTAAAGTCATCCTGAAATCACTTTAACAGTTTCCTTCCCTCCTCCTCCCCTTTTGAAAGTGTTTAATTGCTTTCTTATTTAAATGCATCAAGATTTCCTGGTACTCTAGTAAGTCCATTTGGTGCACCTGTTCTCTTCAGGGAAGCTGGAGAAACTGAAAAATTATCTTGAAATTGAAGATTATGGCTGTATTTGGGAAAAGGCATGAGATTATTAAATCCTTTCCATTAGAGTTGGAGTATCATTAAGTTTGGGGACAACGCTGAGTATTGGACTGGGTTCCAGCTTCGTAAATTTGTGTTTTCTTTCACCTCTTGGAGAAAGATGCCTCTGCTTTTCAAGTCTTTCATGCTGCTCAGGTACCACTCTTCTGGGATACTTCTTGAGCTCTTCCTGGGGCATTTGGTTACAGTGCTTGGATTTCTGTTTGGGAGACGTAATTCTGGGGACCCTTATGCGGTCTGACATCTTGAGCAGCTTTGTTTTGGTTCTGTGTGGTGCTTGGCATGGTGGAGTCAGGTCTGTTGTGCTATAGCTGTTCCCATGTAGGTGATAAGTACAGCCTACCCCTCAGGAGCAGGCTGCAAGCTGCCTTTTTCCTTTTCCCATCGTGTGCTCCAATGTCAAAGGCAAAATCACCATCTTTGGATCAATAGCAAAGCCATTAAAGTGCATCTTCAATTTCAGTGCATGATGCTGCTGCGTTCATCACTCCATTGGCAACTGTCTTATAACAAGTTCATTTCTTCTTGTAGTGGGGAAATACTTCACTGTCCTGCCCGCGCTTCTCAGGTTGACCATCAAATGTTTGATCTCTGAGTGGGGAAAAGATTGGTTAGAGAGATTTTTGGAGCCAAGTAATACGCTGCAAGTTTCCAACATAAAGGAGGAGCTGCCAGCTTGCTCACGCTTCAAAACAGAGCTGCACTTGGGGCAGCAGCAGTGTAAAAGTATAAATAACTAGCTTAGACTTCTTTTGCTCAAGGGGACTTACACATTTGCAAGCTTATTCTAAAGCATGACTCTCCTACACAGGAGCATGAAAAGCCCTTCACTACCCTCTTTTCACATTCCTCTGAGAAGTATGCCCAGGCTGTCATGCTTACAGGGAGCGGGTTGGATTGGAAGTTTGAGGGCTCCATATCACTTCACTATCCCTTTCATCCCTTGCTCAGCATCTATAATTTGCTCTCCCTGCACATAACACCCAAGGCAGAGCTCCTGCCCTCCCCAGGTGGGAGTCAATCTGCAGGAGGACTGCTCCTATCCAGGATCCTCCCCCGAGCTCAGCAAAGATAGCAGTCAGGGCACCCACTGCTCCCAGCTGTCAGCTCTCTGTCCCTGCTGCTCTTGGCCTTGATAGCACAGTTGGGTGTGGGATGTGGGTTTGAGGGACTGCTCTGACTGCAAAGCTCACGCTGGGGCTGGGACCTGCATCCCAGCAGTGAGGGGCTGGTGGGTGGGTGATACTTGAGGACAGGGAGCATAGTGGGGGAAACAACATGGGAATCTATCTTCTGGCTCTGGTTAAATAATGATTGTGTTGTCTAGACAGCAAAGAAATATCCTTTGGATAGTGTGACAGAAAACCTTATGGATGCTGTCAAACATGTCCTTAGCTTCTATGGGCGCGGTGTTGATGGAGCTCCCTCTGTGAGGTGAGACAAATGACCTCTCCAGTCAGCCCAGTTGCCTTGTCCCTGCCCAGGTGATGGCAGAATCTGAAGGAAATGAAAATTCCAGAGCTCCTGCTGGCATCAGGAATAGCCCAGAGCAGCGCAGCTCTGGGCAGTGCTGAGCCCTGGGCTCGTGTTGTAAGGGTGGGTGTTGCAGTGTCAGCTGTCCCATTGCCCTGTCACCCTGTCTCTGCTGTGCTCCTCCTGCAAAACAGTGGGGTTATGCTGCTTTGAGCAGGCCAGTTGTCCCCTCCAATGCACAGTGGGCTTTCTCCCACCATTGGTACCTTCTGCTTGCTGTTTTGTCTCCATCCCTCCAACCGGCAGTATCCCAGCTGTGCTGAATGCTAAATACTGCTCTGACCTCAAATTCCATCTAAATTTCCTCAGATACAGTATGCTGAGCAGCAGTTGAGTTCACAATTCCCCCTGCAAGCTGGGGAGGGGGGGGGAGGTGTTGAATAATGCTTTTTACCATTTTTATACCTCCTTGCACCAGAAGGTTTCCAAGCCCTCTGCAAATAGAAATGAAGAAGGCAGGTGAGGATTAGTATTCCTGCTTAGCAGATATACATAAAGCAAATGCTGTGCAGAGGCAGCTGGGTGTGCACAAGGGCACGCACAGGGGTCTGCACTGGGGCACGCATGCAGCTGGGGGATGCTGCATGATGGGTTCCTTGTGGTCCCCTCCTGCTGGCCCCTTAACTACATGTGCCACTGAGCTTGCTTGCAGCATTGCCTGCTAGCCTTGGTTGGGATTTTTGGGATGCATGTTCCTTGGTGTTTGTCCTGCAAGCAGCGATTAGGAGCTGCTTTCAGGTGTCCTGGTAGAACAGAAGTGCCTGAGCAATTAGCTCCTAGGAAAGCCCAGTGTCCTAGATATCTAACTCCTGCCTCCTGGTTCAAAATATCAGGACTGGGAATCCTTAAATACAGAAGAACCTGTCATGTTTTCTTCCCTCCGGTTTTGTTTCACTCTTTAAATTATTTAATTGATTAGTCCTTTCTTTATATATATTCACATTAAGCTGGTTTCCACAGTAACAACCAAAACCGAAACCCAAAGCTTGGAGTTGTTTGAGTAAATAATGCCAAATACAGTCTTGGAATATTTAATTAAATTCTCTGTCATGCCCCTTTTATCTTTATTTTCTGTGAATCTCCTGTAAACAAATTTCATGGAAACACGAGCAGCAAAGAAACCAGTAGGGGAAGGATATCCTTCAGGAGAGACACTGGGGCTGGGTGCAGAGCCACCCCTGCAGCCCCCGATCTGCTGGCAAAATTGCTCTTGGGCAGATCAGCTCCTCCACATCCTGCAAAGTGCAGGTCTGTGACTGCATCCCGTGATGATGCCTGTGTGCAACAACACGTGGCTGTTGGCTCGTGTTCAATTTGTGACCCACAGCGATCCCGAACTTTCTGCAGTCCTGGCTTGCCAGCAATACCTTACGAGTTAATTAGATTCCCTGGACTTTTTGATCACGCTTCCCGTTTATCAGAATCGCTATTGATCCTCAGCTTATCCTCCAGTGTACTGCCAGCCCTAGTGTGGGGTCATCTGCAAGTCTAATAATTCTTTCCATTCCATCATTTAGGTCAGGAATGAATACACCAACTAGTGCTAGACCTTGGCCCCCGGCATGTCCCTGGCAACATACATCCTTCTGTTTTGACAGCAGACCATGGGTAAGTACTCTTTGCATACAGTAATTTATCCCTTGGTATAAATGCGTTCTCTGGGAACAGTTTGAATGATGTTTTTTGCACCTACGAGAACTCATTCCTCCTGAAATAGTGCTGTTGTGTCAGAGCAGCGGTCAGCGCCGGGGCACAGCGGAACGGGAGCGCTGTGCCTTACAAAGGGCTGACCTAGATGGGATGGCTCTCACCGAGAGCACTGTGGGACTGTTGGCAACGTGTCCGGCCTCGTTAGGCTTTCTAATCACAGTCCTGTGCCATTACCTTGGTTCACGGGGAGTATCTCTTGAAGCCATGTGGAACAAAGAGGAGCATCAGAGTTTTCCCAAGTGCTAAAGCCAAAGGGATTCCTCCCCGCTAAATCTCCCACAGAGGAAAGAGGAGGACAGCAAGACCTGTATCTCTGGAGTGGGAGGCAAGAAACTGTGCTGTGTTCTGTCCCAGTTTCACCTCTCCATACACAAGTCTGGGTGTGGTATTGCAGATGCAGCGTTGAGAGGAAGAATTTGGGTTTGGCTTGGTCACTTGGAGCTGAGTTGCTTGCGGACACTGAAATGCCCTGTGAAAATCTGGCCCAGGCCCTCCAAAGCAAAGGGTATAGTCCCAGCACCTGGCCCTGTAGATGTGAATTGCAGCCAGGTGAGAAAGTAGGGTTTGTTCTGCTCCCCACCCCCCTAAATAAGAGAGAATGGCAGGGATTTAACTTTTAGAGAACCCCACATCAACTTCTCTTCAATTGAATTTTGCTCCTCTTCCCTCAAGAGTTTTGGGGATGGGGGTGAACTTCAACAAGCACGCTGTGGTTTTAATTCCAGTCAGACACAGAGGGAAGCGTGGAGGTTGTTTCAATAACACTGTGCTACAAGTCAGGAACATGGGCTGTCTGGGGGCAGCTTTTAGCCTCTTTTATCCCCAGTGCTGCCACAGGGAGCGAGAGGTTTAACACTGACAATATTGTCAACCTGCAGTAATTACCTTGGTTAACCTCTAGGCAGATCAATTATCCCTTCTGACAAGGAATATAATATTAATACCCAGTTGTGTCGGTTTACTTACAATAGCTCTTTGGTACTTTTCCATAGTATCACTACACATCTTAATCAGATGGTGAGTGGGCTTAATTAGCCGAAGTATAGGTTTTATTTTTGATTTCTATGACTACTTAATCTAATGGAAACACATTATCTGCTCTGAGGTCTGCAGTTTTCCATTTGTAATTATTGCTGCTCTTAATTGATGGTGCATCAGGGGTTGTGGCTGCAATATGGGAGTTGAAATATGTCGCCTTTCTTGAGTACAGCTCCTGATACGTTAGTGCTGAAGTGTCTGTGACCCTATGGGCTTAAGCAGATGGGCTCCTGGTTTTGACCTGGGGGGTACCTGGCTTCTGTCAAAGGAAGGGGAAATTCTTTGGAGCAATGGAATGCGTAGTGGCTGTCATGCAAAAGCAATGTGTTGGAAAGTTTCTCGTGTCGTTTCATGGCGGAGCTCGGGCAGTTACAATGCCTGCCTATAGGAGCTGGAAGCTGTTCAGGTGATGGAAGCAAACCAGCTTATAAATTTCCAAAATGAGGCCTGGCATTTATGACTAAAACTTCACATTTCAGGACATGCAGATGGTGAGAGAAGAACAGCTTGGAGGGATGGGCTAATATAGAATTATTAATTGTAGCGATTTTTTTTGCACCTTTTTTTCCAAACAAGCACTCTGGGCTCCTGTTTCAATAGGCCTTAGGGAAGGGCTGGGTGTTGGGGGGGTTGTCTCGGTGTTGTTGCACTGGATTTGCTATTTGCATGCCCCTCATGGCTGGAGTTCGCAAGGCTGCGTGGCTCAGCCCCTCCTGCCTGCCCTGCAGAGAAGGGAACCTGTCCCATCAGTGGGGCTGGCAGAGCCACCAGTGCGCAGTGACACGCTGCACTGAGATGTACCCGAATATATCTGCTTGTGAAGTGCGTTCTGCGGCTCCAGCATCTTCTCGAGTTTGGGGTGTTGCCTTTTCCAGCTTCTGCCAGCAGAGGGAATATATGCAAATGTGCCAACTCCTCGTTTTCTCCTCTGTTTGTTTTGATTAAAAGCACACGGCGTAGCTGCGGAGCAGGCAGGTGCTGGGCGCTGGGTGTTACCTCTTGGGCCACGTCAGCCTGCATGCAGGACCCCGTGCATTCAGCAGCAGTGCTGGGTGGCAGTTGGTTTTACAAAATATTTGCACCGATTCCTTTGTGCCTGACCTGCTGCGGTGACAAGGAGAAGCTGAAGACTCTTCCCCAACCTCTTACAGGGTGACTGATCAGATAATGTTCTCTAAGCAAATGCACAAATAACATGAATTGGGGTTGGCACTGAGCAGCGAGGTGTAAAAAAAGCAATTTGAGGTGTTCTTAGAAAATGCCAGAGCCTCTGAGATGTGATTGCTTGTCGGGAAGCCATGCCCGGAGCATGGAGCTGCTGCAGCGCTGGGAGCGTGGCCGCAGGGAGAGCACGGGGGGAACTGGGGACAAAACACAGAGCTGAGAGGGGAGATGAATCCTGACCTCCCCCGGCAGTCCTCAGCTGGTCGGTCCGTCTCTCTCAGTCCTCAGCTGCAGGAATCGGTTTTTGAGCTGTGAACTGCTCAGGGCAGGGACGTGCAGCACTGAGCGTGATGCTGTGAGAGCAGGAGCTGCTGGAGGCGGTGCTGGGAGGGCACTGGCTGCTGGAACAGGGCAGGAGCTGTTTCCTCCTCCTTTGGATAAGTGGAGTGGCAGGTTCAGCAGAGCTGCCATCACCCGCTGGTCCCCAGTGACGGGTGTGGCTTTGTGCTCAACACCGTTCCCTCTGCAGCTGGAGGTGTATGTGTGCACGGCTTCGCTCTGCGCTTGTCCCTTATTGATGCCCAGTCTGGCCGCACTTGGAAAACCAGTGCGCCCGCAAGCTGAGCCTGCAGCCTCATTCAGAGGCTTTCCATGCTTTTGCTGTGCTCCTACCCCTCATACTCCAGCACTGCCATTCCCATGGCAGCTCCCCTGTGCGGCTCTGGGGAGCGGTTCCCCCTGCGCCTGCCTGTCTGGAGAGAGGCGGATGATATCCGAGATGGCAGCCCTGCATTTCTGCTCCATTTCCCTCCAGCCTCCGCCGCCTCCCTCTCCTCTTGTAACACTCATTAGCCGCAGAGAGGCGAGGCTGAAGCACCGAGCAGAGGTTGTGTGCAACCCCTGCGTAACCTCGCTGCTGAACACTGTGCCTCTGCACCCCTCCGGCTCCTCTCGGCTGAGTAGTAAGTCCTCACCTCCGTGCCCCAGCCACCCTGTGTAATACTGGTGTTCCTCATTAGCACAGCAGAATCAACATCTGTCTCTTTTACGGTGTCTGTTTACATTGGGAAACTTCTAGGGGAAGCTCTTTATTGTTCGAGTAAAAGGCAGGTTATAAGAGACCTGGGAATTCCATGAATTCCTATTATTTAGAAATGACAGAACTTTCACCTGCAGCAGATGAGTGGCTTGCAGCCTCTGCAGGCTGTATGGGCACCTGAATGGCTGCTGCCTACGCAGCCTGGTGACACAGGAGAGCAGGATGGAGCCTGTCAGGTGCAGAGCTGGGGCTCTTGGGGAGCTTCTGTGCCCCCACTGACTCGAACAGGAACCACACAAGGTCTGCAAGTTGATATGTACTGCCGGATCGGGCCACCAGCAAGGGGCATGGAGGAGGTCAGAGCTTTGTGCCCACTGCTGGAAGGGAGAGGCAGCAGGATGGCTGCTCGTGCGGGGCCACGGCAAATGGGACCTGGGAGCAGAGGGAAGCAAGAAGCTCTGCAGCATGAATGAAGGGCTGAACTCAGGGTGGCAAGAGCAGAACCTGTTTGGAGCACCCCAGATCTCCGCAGCTGATGTGAGAGGTTGGTGTGGCTCCGCCAGCTGTGTCTGGTAGATGGGCTTTTGATGTGGTGGCAAAACCAAAGGTGCTGGAGAGGTTTCAGATGAGCAGCTGAAAGCTGCCTTCCTCTCCATCTCCTCCTGAGCACTCCTGGTGCTTTCTTTGCGTGTCTTGAGCATAATGCCAGGACAGGAGCGAAAATACTCTTTCAGATAAGGATGTGAGGGTGTTATCTGGAAGCCTGCAGATACCGTATGTCAGGGGAAAGGTCACTGAAAAGAGGGAGGTGGTGGAGATGGAGATTAGGTGATTTGGAGATGGCTTGAGGGATTTAGTGGAGAGACAGAGCTCCCGTGGAGCATGAATGGGCAATGGCACCTCTGACGGATTATAGGGCACCTTGTTCAGAGGCTTTCCATGCTGCTGCAGACACCAGCGGGGAAGAGTCGGGGAAATCTTGCACTGAAAGGAAGCTGCAGAGCTCCAGATAGTTACATCCCTTGTTATTTCTCTACCTGCCCAGAAAGCGCTTTATCATCCAGGCAGAGCTGAAGCAGCTGACTGCTGCGCTGACAGCGGGTGCCAAGCTGCCCCTGAGCTGGGAGCAGTGCATTGCTCTGCAGCAGCACAAGCGAGATGGGGACGAGGTGGCTTTGGTCTGTGTGCAGCACACAGGGTGCTCCCAGGGCTGGGCTCTACTGGGGAACACACCTCGCTGTGCCTTGCTGTGCTCACCTCCAAGCAGCTGCTTCTGGTGCTGAGGTGTTTCAGGAGCTTGTTCCAGGCTCCAGGATGGATGTGCTGCCTCTGATGTCCTCCTGCTGCTTCTGCCTTTGGGATCTGCCCTTTCATATCCAATTTCAAACCTACTTCTGTTACTATAAGCACAGTTTACAGTCTTGATTATATTATACTGGGGCTTTTCTTTGCACCTTTATTGCTACAGAAAATATATGGCAAGCTGATAGTGCTGTGTGATTGCTGCCAAGGATGTGAACCCTGGGTAATCTGCCACAGCATCGTTATCATTTCAGCTGGAGCCGAGCAGTGAGACCCCAGCACTACAGCTGAGCAAACTGTATCAGGGTTTGTGAAGGGCAGAGAAGCTAAGAGCAGGGATTTGTAGGTCTGGCAAAGCTTAAGCCTTGCCCATGGGGATGTTCCCCAAACTTTCTCCTGGCTGCGTTCCTAGACCAGCTTTTTCCCTCGGCTGTGTTTGTTTTGCATGGGTGTTGCGCTTTGCAGTCAGTGCTTGGTAGAACATTCTGAAGTAGCACTGCAGACCAGCAGCAATGCGAGATTCAGAGCAGCGCTTTCTCTGTCCAGCTCCATGCCCCAGTTCCCTCCCAGCAGCTCCCAACTGCTGCCAACGTCACCCCTGGTGCGCGGGAGGCACATCCTGAAGAGCGTGTTAACATTTAGATCAGGGTGACAGGCTGGGAATAGCATCAGGTTAAAAGGACCTCTCCTGAAAAGAGCACAGCAGGACCCATGCTGAAGAGTTCTCTCATCCCCCTGAACGCTGGCTGCTCCATGGATTTCCATCAGCAGCGGCTCCATGCTGGGCCATCAGGGCTCGGTGGAGCTGCAGCATTCAGGGTGGGAGGAGGAGGAAAGGGGTAGGAGAGTGCATCTCTCTGCACGTGACGGATGGTGCAGAGAGACCTGAGACTCACTGCTGCCTTCTCTCCTTCCCTGCAAGCCCCAGTTTCTATGCGTTACAGAAGCAGAGAATGGTTTCAGTTGGAATTTTCCACCCCTCTCCTCCAAGCACCCCCTATTCCTCTGGTCCTGCAGGTGGGATTCCAGCAGCATCCTGGAGCTCTGCTGCCCATTGCTGCTGAGCAGTGCTGTCAGCAAGCTGTCAGTGGGGCTGACAGGCCCTCGAGCTGAGCTGACAGGATTAATTTAAAATCCCATATGGTGGAGGGGTTCGCTGTCCCCCCAGCTCACTCCGTGCACGGACAGCAGCCCTCAGCTGGCGGCTTGCTGCCACCTCACCTGAGTTCCTTCTGATCTCTAAAGCTCTTTGGTCTTCCCTGAGCCTGGCAAAGCGTGGCAGCTGTCCTGGCCATGTGGTGCTGTGATTGTCGCCCCTTCCTGGGATAACAAAGCACATCAAAGGCTGTAAGGGGACACCACGAGTGCTCAGGGTCCTGAGTTATGGGGCAGCCCTATGTGCCCGGGTGAGCTCCCAGCAGGGAGGTGGGCAGCTGTGCCTTAAGCAGAGGGGCTGAGGGCTGGGTTCTGTTTGCAAGTTTGCCTTGATTTAATATAACTTTGGGCGAGTGAATTAATCTTTCCATATTTGTTCCTTCTGCGGCTCCCAGCATTGAGGTTTTGCTGGTTAATGTTTGTGAAAGTCTTTTGAAATGTGGCTGTTGCCGTGTGGATCCAACAAAGCGAAGCAACTGTGAACAATAAGAGTATTTTCCAAACTACGGTGTAGTAAAAGCGACTGAGATAAGGTCTGCTCTCATTAATTTAAAAAATGATATTTTTCTTTCTTTCAATAAAAACTGTCTGCGTGATAAACTGACATCTTAAACAATAGTTTAAGCAGCACAGGTTTAAATATATACTTCCTGCATATGCCGCCGATGAGTCACTGCTCAGTTATTTATCAGATGTGATGGTTCTGGAGGAGAGGGTGCAAAACTGAGCTCCTTTCTTCCCGCAGAGGCACAGTTACTGCAAACAACGAGGGTGCTGGAGTTGTGCCCGTGCTTAAATAACTTGGAGTTGGTTTCAACACCTTCCAGGGACAGTTCTGGAGATGGGTGTGTGCGGCACTGAGAGCGGTCTGAAGAAATAAGCAGCGCTTAAGCTGTTCACAAGCAGCGCCCTTAGAAATGCATTTTGGGAATCTCAGCTGCTTAGAGCTCCGCTGTCAATGTTTGAATGCTTACAACCCTCTTCCTTTTGATTGCAAATACGCGAACGCTGTTCAGCTAATGTAAAAGTAACGTGCTATGTGGGGAGAAGAACAAACAGACTACACAAAGGGCTGACAATATGTGCATGAGAACTGACTTAATAAATGTATATAGACATGCACACGCCCAATAAGCTTTTATTTGTGTCAACATCAGATGGTGTGTAACAATATAAACAATGTAGGGAAGGTGGTTTGTGAGATGTATACCAAAAGTTAGTGCTGAATTATTTTTGAGTTTTGCTCTTGAAAGGATTTGAGCCTTTGGCATTTGTGATTTGCCTTCAGCTGATAGCTGGGATCACGGTAAATGCATTCACTTCAATAAGTTGGCGGTGGTGTTGAGGTGAGAGCTGTGTTTATGGTCTGTACATCAAACACAGGGCTCAGTGTGCTATGGGGTAATGAGGATAGTGCCGTAGAATCTTCAAATCATTCAGGTTGGAAAAGACCTCTAAGATCATCCAGTCCAACCGTCCACCTACCACCAGTACTGCCCACTGGCCATGTTGCTCGGTGCTGCATCTCCCTGTTTCTTGAACGCCTCCAGGGATGGTGACCCCCCACCTCCCTGGGCAGCCTGTGTCAGTGATGGCTCTTTCAGAGAATAAGTTTTTCCTCATGTCCATGTAATCCTCAATAGGACGAGGAGTCCCTAAGTTGTGTGCTGGGCCACGCTCTCGCCTGCAGGAGGACGGGGCTCCCTGCTGCCGCTCCCAGGGTTGGGCTCCTGCACAAAACACCTCTGTTTTCTTTTAATCAAGTTGTCCCCATGAAGCACATCTGTTACTGCTTGCCTCGCTGCTTTCATCAAGGTGAGGACGGAGCGGTCCTTTTGAGCCCGCTGCTGTTTATGTAAAGCACTTCAGCCAGGCAGGGCTACTTGGATATCAAAGGCAGAGACTGGAGAGGTGGCCTGCCAGAATTTGCATATAAAATTGCAAACCGAAATACAAACACCAGAAAGATGTGAAGATCAGTGTGAAGGGTGAGCATGAAAAGCGTTGGGAAAGGGGGGAGCGAGGGCAGGTGGGGAGAGGGGAGCAGCGAGATATGAAAGAGGCAGAAAATGAACACACGGAATATTTTAACTAACAGAAAAGTTTCTTGTTCTGAAGACAGATGATGAAAGAGAGACAGTGAGGAATTATTAGGACAGAAGATAAGGAAACAGCAGAGATAGGAAATAATTATTTTGTATCTGTCTTTATAAATGAAAATGAAGGGCATTAACTTAAATAGGATTTAGATTTTCAGGGACAGAAGGGGATGAATTAGGAAGTGTTCAGATAACAGAAGAAATGATTATTAAAGGTCGGGGGCTCTTGAAACCGACGCCGCTCCTCGACCACGTGTGGCCATGCTGGGATGCGTGGGGCAGGGAGAATTCAGGGAATGATTCACATCATGGAACCATTGAATCCTTTGAGTTGGAAGGGACCCTACAACGTCAGCTAGTCCAACTCCCCTGCAATGAACAGAGACGTGATGGTGGTGGGAACCATGCAGGGAGGGCCCTTCCGTATGACTGGGTGGCCGTGAGGGGCTGCAGGGCCACCAAGGGAGGAATGGAGGAATATTAATGGTGTTGGAAGAGCTATGGGTTGCATCCTCCCTCCTTGCTACATGCCTTCCAGTAATGGCAGTGGTTTTTGCCTATGCTTCATCTGGATGGCCCTGATAGGATGAGTGAGTGGTCCATCTTCTCTCTGAGATGCATTGCCCGTGGCAAATTGTTCCCCAGCACAGATGCTGGTGTTTAGGATAATGATAATTAGCAACACTTTCCCGTATTGCTGTGGGGTAAAAAGTAAACAGCCCCAGTAAGAATTTCCTTGAGGTGTGTTTTTATCCCCATTGCACACGTACAACCAAATTCAGCAAGTCAAGCATTTTATTAAGTTCTGAAGCCAAACAGCCCTAGGCCCTATTACATTTTCATGCACTTAGAGGAGCACTTGCAAAATTCTTTTCATTCGCACGTAGTTTAATTTCAGATGATGCTTTCATAAATCAGCTTCGCCGCTTTGCATGCATAGCTCGGTACCTGCGGTTATTCATAAACACAAAACTGCAGCTATGTAACTAGAAGTGTTTGTTTGGTTTAATGGAACATGCGGGTAGTGAGGAATGTGCCAGTGGTTGGAGACCTAGAGGTGGGGCTGAGCGTTTCATTTAGCACTACAGGTCAAGATTTTGCAGATTGGTGATGTCAAGGCTGAAACTGGAGCTCTGTGAACAACGCCCGGCCTTTGGAGGCTGCGTGCTCACTGCCTCCCAGAAACGGTGCTGGGAGAGCTGTCCATTGGGTCTTGAACCTCATGAGCCACTTACTGAGAACTGCTTGCCCCCAGCACTGCCCATGGAAGGAGCTGAGTGATGTACTGCATAATCTTCCTGTTAAAATCCTGCATGGGAAAAGCTAGAGGAGTTCCATATGTTTGTTGCCGAAAAGAGGAACAGGATCAACCTCGTGAGTGGGCGAGTCGCTTATTTATAACTCTCCCACTGAGCTGGAGTTTGTTTAATTTTCTGGAGCAGCACAGCGCTCACGAATGTGGCTGTATAAATTTGCTAACAATAGCCTGTGACTATATATAAACCCGAGGATGCTGCAGTCCATGGTGCATTCACATTAAGGGGATGATGCATGATATATGGCATGCCATGTGTCGCAGCACAGGTAATCGGGGATCTCAGGTTGCTGCTGGTCTGAATAGTAGGAGCTGCAGGCATGCCTTCCTCCTGGATGATGCTTAAGAAGAGCAACTGGGTGTTAGTGCCGCCTGGTCTTGTTGTCTGCTGCTGCACTTCAGTGCTACCTAATGTGTTCAGGTCTTCACACTGGTGGTCCCTCCCAGTCTAAAGAGCTTTTAAAGAGATGCCTGTTATACTGCTAATTGCTACGTTCTGATGAAGTGCAGGACTTAATCTGCATGAGCGAAGCCAAGCTTGTCCTGTACATTACCCAGATAGAGCTAGCTTTCCTTCTTGGCTGTTTGATCAGCAAGGTCTGTTCATCTGCTAAAGTGGAAAACCGCAATCACAGTGAGATTTAGAGCAGGGTTGTGGGGGAAGAATCAAAGGCAGAGGCTGTGTCTTGAACAGCTGACGACACAGCATCCCCAGACTGTGGGGTGGCCAAACAGAGGCACCTCAGGAGCATGGCAGAGGGTCCTCAGCTCAGCTGCGTGCTTTGTGCAGGGGTGTATGGCTGAATATCCAACTGGCAAAAGGGGCTCCTCTAGAGGCAGTCTGATGTGTTGATGTATCTGCTTGGTCTTGGCCGCAGAACTAGTTCTGGCAGTAACGTGAGCCTCAGTGAAGAGATTTGGGAACTTGATTTTGGAATTGCATACCGACCTGTATGGTCTCAGAACGATTCATACCCTGTGTGGCTGTTCCTGCTGCTTGGCATGCGGCAGCAGTAACACGTTATGCACCTTCTTAATGGAGCAAAGTAAATTCCATCAGCTCCAGAGCTATAGACTGAATCTGGGGAGGGACTGCTTCAACCTCTGGATAAACTGAGTCACAATATGACCATTTGATGTCATGCAAAACAAAAGGTGCAATTTAAACTACCATCCTTGA
Source organism: Numida meleagris (assembly GCF_002078875.1). NCBI lineage: Eukaryota > Metazoa > Chordata > Aves > Galliformes > Numididae > Numida > Numida meleagris. The sequence goes on along the minus strand of NC_034431.1, from coordinate 5,053,075 downwards.
GGTGCGCTGAGCAGTATTGGGTTGTCAAATGTGGATTTCTTTTAAATCAGTGGTCCAGAATAACCTGGTAATGAAGAGCTGTTTGACAGCAGACGAGCTGAAAACACACATATGAAAATAATACATGAGTTGCTAGTTTTTTGTGAATTTAATTGACTTTTTTCACACACGGCAACTTACGCAGAAAGTAATTCAGCTTAACTGCATGGTAGGGAATGAGACTGCATAAATAAATTGCACACGTATCAGGTGTATAAAAGGACCTTCAAGGCAACCAGCCCATGGCAGTGGGTGGAACTGGATGATCTTTAGGTCCCTTCCATCCCAAGCCCTTCTATGCTGATGGCCAGAGGTCAGGCGTCTTCCAGGCGGAGCCACTGCTCCCACTCACAAAGCACATTTCCTCTCGAGCTAACATAAAGGATAAATGCCTCATTCCTTGATTTTTACATCATTCCTCTGCGGTCTTGAAGCAATGTCTGACAAGACCTATTATTTTTCCTGCTACCCAAGCTGTCCACATCTTAACAGCTTCCTACTTCAGCCGAGACAGTCTGAAAAGTTTAATATCATTTCAAATCAGAGAGCCAATAAAACTTGACATTATTAATATGATGTCAGGGGGTTTTCCAAATGCTTAGGGAAAAACAATGTGTCCCATTAAACATAGCTCCTTGCATGGTGAAATATTAAGTGACTTTTCAATGAGTACCAGCTGGAGCTATTAGTTTTTCTTTGCTGCAGTTGATATTGAGAGCAGGTTTGGTTGAGAACCTTTTATGAAGACATTAGCTGAATCTGTGCAATCCAAAAAAGCTTGCGATTTCCAAGGGACTGCACTCTATCGGGGGCTGCATATGCGAGCATGAATTATTAAAGGCTGTAAATACATTTGTCAGGATGTGCTTTCTCTCCCTTAATGCACTTGTTACACCGGGGAGTCTGGAGCATCTACGGGGAATTTGATCTTGGATTTTAATAAACTGAACCAACTTCTTAATCTTCTCCCGCACCTTCCACTGGGAGCTGGAAAACGGGAGCGTTGCAGACGTTATCTCTGGACTGTGGTAGTTTGCTCTGGGTGTTGCTGTGGGATATCACCTAATAGCAGCCCTGCTCTTTGACCTGAGGAGCTCGCCTTGGCTCTGGACGTTAATTTTTCTGAGCTTCCCATGGGCATTCCTGCCTTCCCGCTGGCTTGTTTGCTTTGCTGGTGCTGAGTGGCTTTGAGCAGGTGGGAGGCCTGATGGTTCTGCAGTCTTCCCTTTACTTTCGAGTTATTGTACAAGAAAATTGCTTCATCTCTTTGTCCAGACTGAACATGTTCTGCGCAAAGAAGTCAAAACTTTTTAAGAATGCCTTTTGGTACCACACCCTGGGATGGAGAAGCTATTTAGAGTGCTTAAGGCTTTGTGCAGCACATTAAAGCATCATCTGGACTAGACGTTTACAGTGTGTATGTGTTGGTGCATGTTCTGAAACACACCTCCAAATTCTGGTCTTGGCTGTGCGTCGATGTCTTGTTTCCCCACTCGTACAATAACGCTTTGATGTCTCGCGGGGGAAGTGTAAGTATTTAATTTAACTTTTATGAAGTTCTTTGACAATGTAAGGAGCTCTGAATATTAAGCAGTTTCGGGGAAGTCGAGGCAGCGATGTTCCACTTTTATCTTTGATAGGAGCTCACATCTGAGCCCCAGTCCCTCAAAACACCGGGCTCCCAGCCAGCCCCGTGCTCCCAGCCAACGCCAGGGCTCCCAGCCAACCGTGTTGTTGCCATAAGGTCAACTATTCTTGGTGTTTTTAGGCAATAAAAGCGTAACTCCCCCTTTTTGACATGATAATAAACCATTTTAATAGCGTACCTGCTAATTCAGCTGCAGTCCTGCTTCTTCAAGGCACTGTGGCCAGGAACTGGGATGAGAACTAGCCAGGCCATGCAGCAAAGCTGGAGGTTGTATGCAGCCCTGGATGCCTTTTGCTGCCTCTTCCCTGCTGCACAACCTTCCTTCACCTTCTTTCTTTTAATGTCTTAATCAAGGGGCTGATAAGAGAAGTGATCCATGAAAAGGACGGGTATCTTGACAAGACACAGAAGCTTGTGGCAGCACTTTCCCCACAGATCAGCATCCTCCACAAGAGGGAGAGACAAAAAAGACAGATTTTTGTACCCTTAAGCTTCCACCACTGCAGTTCAAAAGACCAATCTTTACAGAAAATAAATTTAAAGGAGAATTTTTGATGTATATGATGGTCTCTTGTGGTTGACAGGAGTGCTGCTGGCAGTATATGGAGCTATGCAAAGCCAGAGTTGGGATTACTTAAAAGTGTCTGTAGTTCTTTGATTAACCAGTGTGTATTTTATTTTTTATATGGCACAATCAGAGCCCTACATTGATAATATCTTGCTATTATTGTTCAATACATGAAACTCCCCTTTTTCCTGCAGTGTGTAGCTGCTTTTTAGGGCACTTTTTAAAGAATTCATTCCCTGCATGTTAAATGGATCGCTTTCAAGCTGGCTTTGTGCACTTGGGTGCAGTGGTGGAGTGGTGCACTCAGTCTCGTGGGGTCGAGACCACAGGAAGGGAAGGGTGCAAGTGGCGATGACCGCAATGCTTGCAGGGGACTCGTGCCACCTCCTCCCCGCTGATGGCAGCGTGCTGCAGCGCTGCACAGAATTGTTAAGGTTGGAAATGGGCTCCACGATCACCAAGTCCAACCGCCAAGCCCGTGCCCACTGAGCCGCTCTGACACAGAAGCACGAGCAAAGCACCGAGGAGGGAGGTGCTGTGCTGGAGATGATGCATCAGGTCACCAGCACAGGCAGGAACAGATGCAGGGCCTCCGCACTCCCAAACAACTGCGTTTCCTTTGTACCCTGTCTCATCAGCTGCCTTGTTCAGCTGTTTCCTGGGTCTGGCCTGAAGGCATGTGAGAAGTTTGCAAAATCAGGAGATAATAATAGTAAACTCCGAGGAGGCAGAAGCGAGCAACGCGAAACTTGAGCTGCTTCAAGGGAAAGCTCGGCAGCTGTACACAAAACAAAGAAGGAAAGCTGCTCAGCACCGAGGGCGGGTTGGGATTTGGGGGCTGTGCTTTGCTCTGCACTCGCTTCTGAAGTCAACGCGCAGCCCTCAGCCCCCACCCAGAGCAGGCGTGGGGGCAAGGCTGCAGCCTGGGCATCGTGCACCGCCAATTAGCAGCTTGTCCCAGCCCCGCAGGTCTCGCTGCCTTCCCGGCACGTGCAGGTTCTGAAGCACGGCGGTGCATGCGAGCTGCGATCTCGGTCTGGCCGGTCTCTTCTTCTTTTATCCTTTGATTTTATTTATTTATTTTGCCTCTGGCCTCTTTGCTGCCAGCAATGCCTGTTCCCGAATGGGGCTGAGCTGGTGTAGCGTCGAGGATCACAGTGCTCGCGATGCTGTGTGATCCACACATCCCGTGTGATGCAGGAACGCTGCTGCTCTCCCCTCTGCGGCCGCGCTGCTGATGGCCCTAATGTCTTGTTCCTGTCAGCTGGCAGAGCACGGGGCTCCTGGGTGCGTGTGCAGTCAGAGAGGAGCTACATCAACGTGCCTTGTTTCCCCTGCAGACCTACCTCCACGTTCCTTCTGAACGGGGAAAAAATGGTATAGAGACAGCTTGGCTCGTTCATAGGGAAGCTTTGGCTCTGCTAAAAGAAATGCCCTCTGCTTTTTCAGTTCACATCATGTGAGCTGTCCTGGGATGGAGGAGCATCCCTGTGGTTGGGGCAGGGAATGACGGGGTGCTGGGGATGGAGGAGCACAGTGTGGGCAGTGCTGTGGGTGGGAAATGAAGAGGAAAGCGATGCTCGGCCCTCTGATCATCTCTCTCCTATTATAATGCTTTCACGTGAAAAAGAAATGAAGGTAGGGAGTAAATTTCCCATCCGATGATGGGTGTCTGCTTCAGAATAGGATTGGGTTAGGGTCAGTGCTTCCACAGCTCTGAGGATTTGGGTTTCAAAAGTTCCCACCCATTACTGCAGTCAGATTTTTCTAAAGGGCCGCGCACGATGACATTTACAGCCAGGCTTCTCAAAACCAGAGCAGTACTTCAGATGCCGAACTCCTGAAAATCTACTCATTTAATTTGTTAAATGAGAGTGAAGGTCTCTTCAGATAATCTCTGTCATTGTAAGAGTGGAGCTCTTTGGTGAGAAATGCAGCCTGTTCCTCCCCAAACCTCCTTTCAGGTCTGAAGCACATTAGCCTGGAGTCACTTTAAAGCCCATTTGAAAGGCTGAGAGCAACCTAAAGAGGGAAACGTGACCTCATATCAATTAGATGAAGTTTGCATGGCTTGTCACTTAAATTCAGACATGTTTTCTTTGTGACAACGTCTGCGCTCATTGGAGACGAGCTGCGGAATGTCGGTGTGGCATTTCCCATGCTGGCACTGGGAGGGATGCTGCGCGAGTCTGAGGGATGGCTCTCTGAAGGCAAATAAAAATACTTCTGTGACAATTCACTTCTAAGATTTCAAGCGCATCTTTTCCTTAAGAGACTCCGGTGGGCTGAGCACCGCCTGGGGAAACACAACTCTGGGCTCGTTGCTCCCTCCAGCCGCAGCCTTCTGGGCAGAACACTTCATCTGCCCGCTCGATGTTGGTGGGTCAGAAATTCTTGTTGGCTAAATTCGAGTGTACCGAGGGAAGAGAAATGGAGGAGGAGGGGGAGAGATCCGTCACTTCTGTCGGCGGTGATCTTTCCTTTCATGTGTATAATAATCCCAAAGCGGCAAAATAATGGCGTGTCAATACGTGCCCCCTTTCATCCAGAGGTCTGTATTTCTGCAGACTTGAAAGGCGTGATTGCAGGAGGGCTGAGCACTCAGGGCTTGAATGTGAGCACAGTGTCCCTGTACGTGCGGTCGGTTTGGAGGGCATCTCTCTGGATAAATACCCAACGACGGGTTGGACCTCTTATTGACCTTTAACTACTTGGTAACTGATTCTCTTCCATAACAAATACTCCTGCAATTAATAGTCAATTGGTACTTAATTAATGAAGCAATAACAGTGGAACAGAACATTGTCACAGGGTAATGGTCTCCTGCAGCCGTTATACCGTCGCTGTCCCACTAAATCAAAATTAAGTGTGGTGTCTGCTGGGAGCACAGAGGGAAGGACTGCAGGTTCCCTGCACTGCCCAGCCCACCGCAGGGTGCTCCCAGCCCCCCAGCTCCAGCCAGCGAAGCAGGGAAACGGCTCTGGAGTAAAGCAGGCAGGTAATTGCACTGAAGGTTAAGAGCAGAGAACAAATGGAGGCTTTAAATAATCTGCCCCGAAATTCTCCAGGAGCCGGCTGGCAGGGCTGCAGCGTGCAGGGGCTGAGTGCTGGCAGCGGTGCTGCTTGCTGTGTGCAGGGGAAAGCTCAGTGTGCACAACTCCAATGCCACCGGTGGCGTGGTCCTGCTTGTCTTTCATTCTCTCCTTCGTTGTGCAAATATTTCAGTTGAAATGAGTGCTTCTCTGGAAAGGGGCTTTAAGTACTGGATGCTGCAGCCTTTCCTCTAGGGATGGGGCTTTCTGGGCGCTGAGCACCGGGCTGTAAAACCTCCCACAGCTCACTGCCATGCCCCGTCCTTTCCCAACGTGCAGGCTGTTGTGTTAAAGGTGACTCAAGCCATCTGAACACCGGCTTCCTGTTCGTTTTCTTTCTTTTTTTTTTTTTTTTTCTAAAGTCCCATTTTTCTGTCTTGTCAGGTCTATTTAAGTATTTAATGAGGTGAGATAGCACCAATAAATTTAACACAGCACAATAACTCTGATGTGGGCCACAGCCTCATAAACTCCCATGCTGGGGATGGGAGGCGCCGGCTGCGATTGCTCGGCTGGGGCACTGCGAAGGTTGGCCAAGGACTCGGAGCACTGCTGCAGATCTGCGCCTGCTCCCTGGGCATGGAGCTGCTAACAGCAGCTGGAGAGTGAGGACGGGGTTTGTTCCTCCACCCCTCGTGGTACAGCCCATAGACTCATTACAGCTGGAAAAGACCATGAAGTCCATCATGCCCGACACCAATCCATCCCTGCCATGCCCAGTAACCATGTCCCCAAGTGCCACATCTCCAGGGTTCTGCAACACCTCCAGAGGTGGTGACTCCACCACTTCCCTGGGCAGCCTGTGCCAGTGCCCAACCACTCTTCTGAAGAAGAAACTTTTCCCAATATCCAACCTAGAGGCCTGCACCAAGACTCCATGGTTTGTTGGGTCTTGCAACCCATGCTAGAGGACAACGTGGACATGTGGTCATTTCCTTGTTTGCTGCAGCTGATCCCAGCCATGAGTGGTTGGGTTGGGTGAGCCCTGCAATGGGGCTGAAGTCAGCACTGTTGCCCTGGTGGTTCTGCTGCATTCATTTTCAGAGGAAATGCTGGGGGATCTTTGTGCTGTGTTGCAGAGTGTAGAGGAATCCTTTACTTGTCTGTTTTAAATGTCTCCAGAATGAGTAATTGAACAGATTTTTTTCTCCCCCCTCACTACTTGCAAATCTGTTTGCAAGCAGCTTGCTTTCTTGGAAGAGGACTTGGAATTGTCAGCTGGCTCCTGCAAACCATTTACTGAGGCATCCCTTCCTCTGACTGGCATTGGCAATGCCGATTCTCCTGATCTGAATGCTTTGGAGTGGAGAGAATGGGGAAAGATGAGTGTAAATCTGTATCACGTGAGGGCATCTGCAAGCTTGAGATTCATTCTGGCACTTTGGCATGGGCATTTGTGGCTGAAGGAAAGTTATGTTGAAGCTGGGAAGAACTGTCTCTGTATGTCTCAAGATCGTCGCTGCTTCTGTGGTGTGATACTGCCCACTCAGCAGGGGCAAGAGCTGAAGGGTTAGAGGAATTATCTGTTTGACGTGGGTCCTACACATTACAGCAGCAGGCAGCAGGAAGTCACAGGGATTGCATGATTCTCCTGCTCTTGCTTCTAGAGCTGCTTAAATACACAAGGCACAAAGAGAAATTGTGCTAGCCCTGGCCCGTGCCAGCAGCACCCATTGGCTCTACCTGGACCTGCCAGCACCCCCTCCTTCAACCAATCCCACACAGATTTGCTTTGTGCTCTCTTACAAATAGCTTTACAATGCCTGCCCACACTGAAAAACCATCCTACTCCATAACTGGCTGGGCACAAATCTAATTATCCCAAAAGGGGAGGGAGTGGAGGGAAGAAAGCACGCAGAAATTTCATCATCTAACCTTGTGAAATCTGTGTGACTCAGAGCCCCTGAGCCTTTGCTTTGCAGCTCACCTCCAGGAACACGGCTTCCTTCAGCACGCTTCTGTTTAGCTGGTTATTTTTTGCTCTGTGCGCTGTGCTAAGGGACACGCTGCGAGTAGTTTATTACAGCTTTCTGTTCCGTTCTGCTGCAGTACAGTAGAAATAATGCAATCATGTCTCAGCTCCATATGGTCTCAGAGGCTGAGAAGCAGAACAACCTTTTGCTTTGTTTGTGTTTTCACTCCCAGCACCGGGGGGTGTTGCAGGGACCTGCCTGCTCAGCCCCCGCTGGGCTGCACCCCGCTCCCAAAAATGCCGTGGGGGGGTGGTGGCCCCGCACTCGGGGCAGTGGTGTGGCTGGAGAGGGAATCCTGCGCTTGGAAAACGGCCATCGTTTATCTAAATATTTGTGTTTGTATGTGTGGGCTCCATATTGCGGAGAGCAAGCGCGATGCTTGTAGCCTTCCTACTCCAGCAGGTCAGACCATACGATCCGGGGATGCCTGCCAGGTTTGCGATGCCTCATGTAGCAGAAAATAGCCCCGTACTGCCCGTGGGATTGGACTGCTGAGAGTGCTGGGGGCTGCAGGAAACCAGGGGACACTGCTGGTGTCGAGCCCCAAGGAGCTGCCGTGGGTCATGGGCGCAGAGCAGAGGGGGCTCTGCTGGGATGGTGCCACTGATTGCTTTCTGTTCCTGCGTGCACAATGTTGGCTGTGAGCCTGACCCAAAGAACCCTGTTCTGCACCCAGCGCTGAGATTCGTTAGCAGTGAGCTGCTCCAAGCCAGCCCAGGGATAGCTCACTGCTCTGGGCAGGGAATCTGATGCAGCTAAATAAAGAATTCAGCTGTTCTTTGAACAAAGGGTCGAAAGGTGCGGGTCTTGCCAGGTGTGGATTGGTGCAGTGCACACACATTCCTGAACCGCCGGGTTTGCTTGGCTTTGGGGGTCGTGAACTCGGCTAAATTCTTCCAGACTCTGATGCTGGAGCTCCATGAAACAAACCTGGGGAGAAGGAAAACATTCCTGGTGCCCGCGTGCCTCTGCACAGAGCTGCACTAACAAATGGTTCCAATTATGGAACGGAGTTTGCATGCGCTGTGTTATTTCACCAAATGCCAGAGGGTCTGAATTTCCTCGGTGCTATGGATCAAGTCCATCAGCCAACATCTACATTCATATAAAAATGTAAGATCCAGCTTCGTGTTTCATCAGAAAAACAAAATCCGTGCCACGGAGAGGGGTAGAAGGGGGGAACCGGCAGCGAAGCACCCTGTTTTGCTGGAGGGAGGGAAGAGCAGCAAGCTGCACATGGCAGTGTGTGCTGCATTGCTTCCATGCGCTGCTGCTGGGCACGGCGGTGTGCAGAGAGACCCTGAGGTGAGGCAGCCTGAAAAGTCAGGGAGGGTTTTGTGCAGAGATGGAAAGCAGCAGAGAAGGCGGCTGCCGGTTATGGAGCTGCGCTGCAGCAGGACTCAGGATGGTCTGCTTTGAATTGCTGTGGATCAGGGAGCTGCCCGAATATAGCGTAGATACGGGAACATAGCACATCTCTTGTCGGAGGATGCCGGGTCAAAAGCTCCTGTGTTATCAGTGAAGTGCTTCCTACTTGGTGCTTAACATGAGTGCGTCCCAGAACACTTGTCAGAAGAAGGCAGGGATTGTGCTGGGTGCAAAGCTGTGCCCCTGCTCTTGGAGGTGGAGAAGGAGCGGAGTGGGTCCTTCCAGCCCTGCTGCCTGCCTGCAATGCAGAGCAGGAAAGGCTCTGCAAAGGTCTTCTAGCCAGAAGGAAAGGTGATAGGAGGGAGGGCAGCCCGTGCCAAACACCGAGCAGCACCCGGCACCTCAGCTCCCTGCCAGCACCAAACATGGGCAGCGCCCAGGTCTGCTGCCTTCAGCATCTCCGGCCTCTCCCCAGACAAAGAGCATTTTTCTGTCTTCTGCAAGATCAGAAGAGCTCTCATGACAAACATAATTTTTCAAATTACTTGTTCTTTCTCTGCCTTCCATGTGTGTGCTTGCATTTCTTCTGCCTCGTGTTGGCATCGTGTTTTGGTACAGCAGCAATAACGTCCGACTCGGAGGATACGTTCTGTCATGCACATGAGAAATGAAAGGACTTCACCTGTGACATGTGTCAGAGGTGGGACAGTCTGTCCAAGCACCCGAGCTGAGCAGCACAGCCTGGGGATGCTGCTTGTCTAAATGCCCTGCAACCCATGGCTATAATTAGGCTGCACTCTGGCTATTTATAACCCCTCCTGGCTTCATGCTTGCAATTGCTAAGTGCAGAATCTGTCGTGTTTGGGAGGGCAGGAGGATCTCGGTGTGCTGCGTGCAGGATGGCAGCCCCTGTGCTATCGTGGCCTTTGGTGCAGGGGCTGCCTGTGCTCAGGGTGTGGGTGCCAGCCCGCTCCTCCTCTCCCACTGTTCCAGGCACGCTCCATGCTGCGTTCCTAAATGTCCTACATATGGATGAATGTTTCTTTAAAGCCTTTACAAGCAAGCAAGCAGCAAAAGAGATCCTTGGCTGCATGACAACCCAAATGTGGTGGAAATCCCATATGTTTCTGGCTTTAACCTTCCTCGGGGTGCCCCACTTTCTCCATGTTTTGATTCCTAGATCAGTCTCGAGCAACTCTTCTCAGCAGTCCGGCTGCTGCTGGGAGGTGCTCCTGTCCCTACGCCTTTGTTGCTGGAGCAAATGAAGCAGAGCTTCAGCTCCCTTACCTGAATGCACGGTGCCCAGTAATCCTGCAAGTTTTTTTTTTTTTTTTTTTTGGGTGGCGACATAAATTTGCAATGGTGTTCTGCAAAAGCACCCTACCAACCCAGAGCTGCCTAGCATCCGTAACAAGCTTATCAAAGGGTTCCTTTGCAGCGAGATCTGAGCCCTCCAGGTTTTGATTCATAGCAGGTGAAGGCAGAGTGTGCTGAAACCTGATTGAAATGTGCGAGGTCAACAAAATAGAGCAGAGAGTGCACAATAATTGGGGAAGAAGCAGCAGCCTTGCTTTCTGCATGTGTTCCAGTGATCCCTGTACTTTAATCTCCCATTTCCAAAGGGAAGCCTGTCTTGCATACTTCATCACAGCGTTCATTTGCACAGGAGGTCTCTTGTTACCAAAAAAAAAAAAAAAAAGAAAGAAAGAATGGGGGGAAAAACAAAACTAAAATTACTGCTGACTTTACTCTCCTCCTTTCTTGTTAAAGCAAAAAGGGAAAAGCCTCTCTCCTTCCCATCAAGCAGGGGAGTGGGGAGAGGAGAGCTACCTGACTTCCATCCCAAGGATCCTCGCCTCTCACAGAGCTGGAGCCTCTTCTCGTGCTGCAGTGCTGATGTTTACTACAGATGAGCAGATCTGAGAATGAGGAAAGCCTCCCGTGCTCTTTGGGAAGTTAAAATCTCCTGAAAGATGAGGGCTGAAGGAGCTGGGCTCCTTGGGGCAGAATGTGTTTGTCAGAACAGATTCTTACCTCTGCCTGGGAGAACTGTCGCGGATTTGGGGATCTCTGACCTTTCTCAGATATTTGGGGAAGAGGTAGGAAGAGTTTTAAGTAAATATTTTCCCCAAAGGCCATAACGTTTTGTTGGAAATGCGCCATTCCCTAACATCTGTGCAAATTAAAACCTTTCTCTGCTTTCAAGTGTTTGTTCAGGGGGGGTTGCCTTTCTTCTGCATTGGGAATGGGAATATATTTAAAAAAAAAAAAAAAAAAAAGGGTAAGGAGAGAGGGGAAGGGGAAAGAAATCTGTCCCCTTCTCCCTCCTTCCCATCTGTTGTTGAATCGGCAGCTGTTTGTCCTTAAGCTTGGATTACAACCTCTTCATCAGCCCCTTCTGTGCAGCACCTTGTGCAGCGGGCTCTGGCACGCCGCGTTACGCCAAGAGGCAATGATGCAGGGACAGCTCTCGCCCCACTGCCCCTGCTCTATCCACGTGGATTTCTCCCTCCTGTGTATTCCTGGGTGCTCTGGCTTGCTGCCTTTCCCCGTTGCACTGGGAAGGGATCAGGATGCTGGCGGGTGCGCTGGCTCTCGGGGCAGCAGGCACGGTGCCGCTCAGCCCTCCCTGCCCTACCCGGCGGCCGCGCCGCGCCGATGAGCGAACGCTGGGTGATGGACTTGAAGCCAAGAGTGACGCCGGAGTTTTGGGATGGGTGCCAGCACTGCCTCTGTCTAGCACAGCCGTAGGGAAAGTCAGCAGAAAAGCTAGGGATTGCTTAACAAGCTCTTCAGCGCGACTGAATGTGCTGAGCTCACCCGGGCGAGCGGCGGGTGCCAAGCGCGTTCTGCTTGATGCTATGGGATGAGGAGCTGTCAGTCCGTGCCCTCTGCTTCCCCCATCTGCCCCAGCTGGAGGAGAGCTTGGTGCACTGCAAAGCTGGGCTGGGCGCCTGCTGCCTCTGTGCTGCTGATACCGCTACCAAATGCGGACCGTTCCGGGATGCCTGTGTGAACGGGACAAGGCAAGAGCAGAAATCCGGGGCTGCAACACAGGGCGCTCAAAATGTTTTTATAAATTAGCCCCGCTCCCTTTTTCGGAAGGGAAAAATGTTCAAAGGGAAGGAGGGCACGGTGAGCAGCCCGGTACAGAGCGCGTGGAATCGATTGGTTTAGCTGACTTCACTCTATTGACAAAAAGAAAGCAGAGGTTTGGGGGAATTTCTTGCTTGATTTTTGTTCTGCGCGGAGCAGCTGTCGGGTCCGGATGCATTTTGCCTATGTGCTGCACTCAGGTGCCGGGGCAGATGCTGCACAGGGTGCTGTCATCTGTGTGTGATGGGGGAGGAGAGATTCCCAGGTCTGAATTGCAGCAGGATGAGCTCTGCAGACCGAGCCTCCAGCGCGGCCCAGTCCAGCTCTGACACTGGACAATGTCTCTGGAAGAGAGGAAAACGCTGTGTTCATAAGCATGCCTCAGATAGCAGCTTGCTGGGTCACAGTGGGGTCACCTGCTGCCCTGTCCTTTAGGTGAAGGCTGAGAGCTGTGGCTTTAAAACAGCTTTTAATCTCCAATTTCCTGGGAAACGCAGTAATGCAAGAGCCAGGAGCTGGCTGGAGTCCGCTGGCGGTTGGTTAATGCATCACCAGCGAATCAGGGCTTCGTTAGAGGAGGGCTAATCATTTACAAGCTTTAGGTTTGTATGCACGGCTTAAATCTCATTACTTCATGCCCTGGGTATGTGCTTTAATGTCCTGGCCGTAGATGTTGCTGTGTTGGTCTTTGTGCCCCTGTGCTGGAGACATTGGCGATGCAGCGCAGATCTCGGTCTGGTGTTTGCATGGGCTTGCTGCCTCGTGTCTGCTGAACGTCAGTGTCAGCGTGTGTCTGGACAGAAAAGCCATCTCGCAGTGAAGCTACGCGCGAGTCTCCTGATATCCAAGTTTTTAAAGCTTCTCTCCTTTGCTTTCTGCATATGTTAATGGGGGGAAACGAGTACAGATCTCAGCAGAGGAAGTGGGGCTCTTGGGGGGGTCTGGGGGAAGCCAAAACTGCAGACGCCAGACCTGGAACGATGCAAAATGCATCCGTGTGCCAAAGCCGCGCTCCAGAGATGCGCCATCTGCTCAGCACTCGTGCCTGGCTCAGGACACAGCGGGGTCAGTCCCTGCTGTCCCCAGGGCCGCCCCACCTGCCCCACAGTGACCTCCTTCCAGACCCCCGCCCCTCAGCTCAGTTCTGGGGCTGCCCTGCAAACTTCGCATTGGAAACCGCTATCGATTTTCCTTACTAATGCACTTTGCTGCGTGGCGCAACACGCACCAAACAAAGCACAAAGAACTCAATCAGCCACTTAAACACCAACAAAAAAACCAACAACAAAACAAAACAACAAAGCAAATCAAACAAAACCCACTGCCTTCCCATTACGGGCCGGGCAGATCACGCAGTTAGAGCTTGAAAGGGCTCCCATTGACCCACAGCACTCAGTTGAAATGAAGGCAGCAGTGCGAATACGGGTGGAAGATGCGGGCTCAAGAGAGCTCTTTCCTTACATAAAAAGAACATTTTACTTTTTTCTTTCTTGTTACCTGCAAATGAGAAAGAAATGCTGTGCTCCTCTGCTCCGTGTAGCATTATTCCAACCGTACCAGCTCTCAGCTCCCTTTTCCCTTAGCTAATAAGTAATCATGAGGAGGTTTGTGGCCTTGTTTACTATATTTGGCCCAGAAAATGCTTTTTTTCCTCTCCTCCTCCCCTTGCCTCTTGCAGTAAAACGCTTCCTGAGATTTATTTGTAAGCCTGTAAATACAGAGTAAATAGCTTTAATTTAATTTACTGGGCTCCTGTAAGAAACTGTATCTGCAAGCAGGAATTGTTTCAGCCTCTGAGCTGAGAAGCGTGTGTGTGTGGATGCAGGATGGTCAGGTCCTTTGTATTGCTTTTTATTTTTTCCCTAAGGAAGAAACAGCTTCTGCTGCCTCCAGGAGCTTTGCTCTGAGCGTTGGTCAGACACATGGCGCTGAATGTGGCAAACTGCCCTTTGGACCCTGAGAAATGGAAGGTAGGGGTGTGATACTGCAGGGAGGATGACCATGCACTTCTTGGCCCAGCTTGCTTTTAAGGCTGACAGAGCCAGAGGGGACACGCTTCTGCCTTCTGCCCAGGAGAGGCTGTTCTGGTATTTTCTTCCTGGTACTGTAGGGTTGGTGGATTCTGGTACCTGGCAGGCAGCGCTTGGTGCCCGAATCCTCCTATCAACTTTGTGCCTATGGAGCTGTGACTTTGGAGCGGAGTTTTATGAATGGGGAGCGCTGGCGGCATATGGGAAGCAGCGCTGCGCCTGACATCCTGGTGAGAAAAAGGAGGAGGACGTGCGATGGCATCCGATGGAGGCTGGAAGGCAGGAGGTTCGGCCTGGATGGGTGCCCGGGGCTCGCGGAGCTGTCTGCGAGGGAGGGGTCTTTCGGACCGAAGCTGACGGCTGTTGCCATGTAACAGAGCTGCCGGACTGCCAAGCGTCTGAGTGGGGGACCCCGTGTGCCCATTACGCAATGGCAGGTTCCCATGCAAAGCAAACAGGAGCTGGAGCAGCGCAGCTCCGTGTGCTTTCGGAAAGGCAAAAGCGCCAGTGGTGACATGCAGTTGCAGCACTGCTTTTCCCTGCTTTCTGCTCCAGGAGCGGGGAGAAGCCGCTCGTCCCCGCGCTGTTCGGCGGCGGAGCGCTCCGTGGCCACGAGCCCAGAGCAGAACGGGTGGGAATAGAGGCAGAGCTGGCAGCCTTGGCACATTATCCAAGATAAATCCTGGATAAATGAGTCACTGACGCAGGCGGCTCGCTACGCCCCGTTTCGCCCCCGTAACGGTGCCTGGCACTCTCCCAGTTAATCAAGTGTTGCTTGTGCACCAGCTCGTGTGCGGGGTTGGAGTGCTACTCCAGGCTTGCTCATCTGCCAGCGACGAGCTTGGGTGGCTGCGCTGCATACTCTGTGTGTGGTTTTATCCTCCGAGTTATGAAATTCGCCAACTGAGATTTTCTTCTTTCTTTTTCTTGCATCCATTTATTAGGAGGTTTCCCTCCCCTTCCACTCCTCTCCCCCCCGTCTTGCACCTCTTTTATTTCGTTGGCTGCCTTGGTTAAGTCTGACAGCTTATTTAGAACGGGCCGGCGCCCAGAGGTAGAATTTGCAAACAAATAACTTTCACCCAACATGACAGCGCGCGATAGATTGCAAAAATCCGAGGCGATGCTCTCTGACATGACAGTGACAATAGGAGTTTTGTCCTCATTAGTTTTCCCAACATAAAGACTTCCTGCTCTGCCCAGCCCTGATTGCATGTCAGTAGGAACAGACTCCAACAACACCCCGCTGCTTTGCAGCACGGCGCTGCTCTCTCAGGGATGTGCACCCATGGCTGCGTGGATGCTGTGCAGATGAGCCTCACATCTGCAGGAGGATTTGGCCCCGCTGTGCACGAATCATGCGCGGGAATTGGAATCTGCATCTTGCTCTGGATGGGAGGGAGCAGGAAAGGGAGGATGGTTGTCTGCCTTCTGCTGCTGAGCATAGATCTAAGAGTTGCAGCAAGTGTTGTTCTCTTCTGTGGTCATAGCAACTTCTAAATTAATTTTGCTTACTTTTAATCTGAAGTATTTGCAGATCCCAAATGAGTTTTCCTCTCCAGCATTGATCTCAATTACTTTGTTACGATCAGAGCGTGCGCGGTGGCAGGGGAAGGGGAGGAGAGAATCGTACCCCTGCTTGCTGTGGGCTCTGCAGGGGGGTGGGGGCTTCCTGGGTTTGGAGCTGGAGGGAGTGCTCCTATTTAATGCAGCTTTTTAGCATCATTGAATCGGAGAATGGTCTGAGTTGGAAGGGACCCTCCAAGGCCGCCTGGTGCCACTCCCTGCAGTGCACAGGGACACCCACAGCTCCATCAGTGCTCACAGCCCCGTGCAGCCTGACCTTGGCTGTCTGCAGGGATGGGGCACCACCGCCTCTTTGGGCAACCTGTGCCAGTGCCTCACCGCTGACCTCATAGAAAAACCAAGTTATGCCATAATGTTGGGATCACAGTCTCCCAGATTCAAGCCTTGGGATGTCGACCTCCCAGGGGAAGAGGAACCCTTTCCCCATCCCTTCCCACTCCCAGGGTGCTGCTGACAAATGCCTTTGGAGCAGCTGTTGGATGTCCATGGAGAAAAACTGCCTGTCTCCCTGAGAAAGGAGACAGATGACACACTCCCGCTCGGGTGCAAGGGGGTGACCATTTTTCCTAATTAGTCATGATGTCTTGCCCATCACAGGAATAAATAGCAAGCTTTCCCTAAGGATGCGAGATGAGAAGCGCTATTTATCGTTGCTCTCAGAGGAAGCTGACAACATGACAGGTGAAATATCAGGAATAATTAAGAAAAATAAGGGCTTATGTACTTTATTGCATCGACAGCAGGGCTGCATTGCCAGCTCCTCGTGGATCCTCATGCGTGCCCCCATCCTGACATCACCCGTGAATTGCGCGCTGCTTCTGCGCCTCTGCAGAGCTCTCACCGGGGCCCTTGGCAACGCCGCGCATCCCAGCGGGCACCGAGCGCTGCTCATTGTTCCCTCTGAGCCGCTTCAATGAGACAAAGGTGCCTGCCTGGTGACTCAGCGATGGCTTCGATCGCAGCGCTGGTTCTCAGCTTCCCGCTGAGCTGTTGGAAAACATCACCTCCTCCTTCCCCGCCATGCCGCGTCTGCCGCTCCGTCCTGTTTCTCTGAGCAGAGCTCCTTTTCTCTTGGGATAGTCTTTGCTCCCACGCAGCAAAGACCACATGCATTCTTCCCCGAATCGTCCCAGGTTTGCTTTGTGCCATTGAGCATCGGGGAACAAAGGCGCGTGTTTGGTAAATACTCTTTTCCAGTAAACTCTTTGTCCAGGAGAGAAAGGAAGGAGAAATCACTAACTGAAGCCTTATAGATTTTTGACTGAGCCTTTTTGCAAATGGTTGCCTTCAGACAAGTGGCTGGGAAGTGGATCCCTCTGAGACCGGCGCTCGGGGAAGGCTACGCCCGCCCTCACCACTTACCAACCCATGCATCTTTTTTCTTGTCTGGTAGCGAGAGCTCTTGGCTGCATTAGGAAGAACATCTCCTGGCTTTGAACTGCTGCTTTTTTGCACTATCCCCTCTGAAATCGATGGCGGATGATGGAGTGGAACTGGGGGGGAGCAGCTTTCCCTGTCCTTGGGGTACGGCTGGGTTGGTGCACACTTTGGGTGCAGAGCCAAAGCTGCATCCCTCTGCATTAGGGAGACGTGTTTGCTTACGAGGCAGGACAGCTGGAGAGCTCAGGAACTGTATCTATTCAAACAATGTGAAAATCTGATTACAGCAAGTGTCACTGGGCATCACTTAACTCTTCCTCTGCAGCCCTGGCTTTGGCTGACAAGCATAATAGGACTCCCGGATACATCTTGTGCTGGAATAAAATGCCCGGTCAGAAGTGCTTAAAATCGCTCAAGTTTATGGAGTTTGCTAATCATGTCTCTCATTTGTTGGCTCAATGTGATTTTGGGGCTGTCCGTCCTACATTAAGCCTCATTAAGACAGTGTAGCGGCGTTGGTAAATGTGGTCAGTGGAATGTGTCTTTTTTTAGCCGCGGAGGAGAAAAGAAATTGTATGTCACAGTCCTCATCTTGTCCCCTTTGACCAAGTGCTCATTGGAACTTTTAAAGAGGCTTCTGAAAGAGGTCTTTTGTTAGAGGGGGAGGAGAAAGTGAGCAGCAAACAACTCCTGCACTGGGAAATGCTGCTCTTGGGGCACTTATATTTAGCTCGCTTGCAGCAGTGTCCCTTCAATTTGTACTCGCACTTTTGTTCCTTTTAACTACCACCACTAAGGGTCTAAAAGAGAGACACCAGCGAGGGATAGGCAGTTTCTCCTTGCAGAGGTGAAGGTATTTTTAACACAATGCCCGAGAGAAAGGAATTTGTTTCCTCCAACATTCAGTCGAAATCAGCGCTGTGAAGGATCCCTCGTGGAAAGCAAAAGCACTTCTGCCCACAAAAGCATCGCATGCAGCAGTGGGAGCGAAATCAAACAAAAGCTGAAGAAGTGTGCGGGAAAACAAAGGTAGAAGTTCAGCCCTGCTCAGTGGCCTGCAGTGATTCACTGCGCTGCGAGGGAGCACGTGAGCCACGCGCATCCATTGGAAATGTGCAGGGTGGCCAAAATTCCAGCCCAGCAACAGGAGAGGACGGCGTTGGGTTGCAATGAGAGCCAGAATTAAGACTGTGTTTTTGGTTCTTTTAAATACTTATCGCTCGCTGTAGCACCTTGTACTCAGCCCTGAGGCTTTGGAATAGGAAGAAATGTGGGGAGCTCTGCTGGCTCGCGGTGCTGCTGCTTCAGAGCTGACCTTGGGGATTTTTCACCTCCCTTTTGATTTACGGGCAGAGAGGCCCCAGGGCGGGAGTGCAGAAGCACGAATCCATCGCAGCTGTGGCTGGATCCCAAAACCGAGTATTTCATGCCCAACGCTGTGAGCCAATCAGGTGTGCTGTCTTGGGAGAGGAGTCCTGCTGGCCCAGCAGATAAGGTGTGAGGTGAAGGTCCTGCCAAGCCCAGACTTCCCTTCCCCTCCGCTATCTTTCAAGTGTTTGCTTTCTTTATCAGTAGCTGGCTGGTAACAAGTCGGACAAGTCTTGGGTTTAAATGTGTGATTCCTCAATTCTCCCGGCAAATAAGCCAAGATAAGACCCTGACCTTTGAAGCCAATTGTAATTTAATACAGCTTAAATAGTAAACATTGAACAGTTGCAAAGGCGTATGATCAAAGCCATTGATTTCTGGGTAGTGACATGGTGACTTGCTGAATAATTCTCAATAATGAGAAAATCTGAGAAAATTGAGACCTGCTTCCAAATATTATAAGCATAAATGATCACATAAATAATTAGTAAGCTACTCATTTAAGCTTTGCAAATGAGAAAGCAAGAAAATCCTTAACTTCCAGTAAAAATGCTAGACTGAGCATGTTCCTTTTGGGGAAAGCAGAAAAATGTCACCCCAGGCAGAGTTGAAAATAGATTTCTTTCTCCAGGATAAGAGCAGGACGCTTACTGCACAGCACAAACAGCTTTTTCCAAACAGCATCAATACAGCCCTATACTTTTTCCACGGGGCAGTTTACATTTCTTTGCTGGGTAGTGGATTAATTTAGGAGCACTCATTACGAGCTGGCTTGATGCTACATTGAGACCCTACAGAAGGACTGAGGCATTGGCGAGAGCAGCGATGTATCCACTTGTGTGCTTGTTTGAAGCTGTCAAAAACAAACTAGCCAACAATACAAATTTTACTATTTCTGTTTGGAAATGATGCCCATTTCAGAGGTTAATGGTGACCAAAGACCCCACAGATGCACCAAGCGTCGCCGTGGAGCCCCCAGCCCCTTTCATAGGGTCACAGAATGGTTGGAGTTGGAAGGGACCCTTGGAGGTCACCTAGTCCAACTCCCCTGCAATGGACGGGGACACGTACAGCTTTGTTGCACGTGCCTGCCTCTCGTGCTTTCCCCAGCATGGAAAGCGAAAGTCAGCACAACACGAATGGCAAACGGCGCTCTCTGAAATATTTCTTCCTAGTGAAAACGTCCTAGGAAAGCAGTATTTGAACATTTGTTAAAGAACGCGTTTGTGGCTGGGTTTGTTTAATACCGGCTGCCCGTGGTGCCGCAGCAGGAGATGCTGTAAAGTGCCTCGGTGCTGTGCTGAGTGCCTCTGTGCATTTGAATACGGCCAGAGCTGCCCTGCCCCACGCTGCCAGCAGCTCCTTGCCCTGGGAGGAGCCCCTGGCTGCTGGCTCTGCTCTGCTCGGCCAGCTGCAAAAACACAGCGTGCAACCACAGAGCAACCCCCACCCTGTGCCCTGACCCCATGCCTGCCCTTCATCTGGTTCTGCCAGAGGAAATTGGCTCTTACTTGGTTCTGCCTTTGTACACAACCAGATCTTCATCTCTGTTATGAAAAGCAGTCCCCAGGGCCCTGCCTCGCACAGTGCCCTTGTGAGCCTGCTGCTGCTGCTCACCCACCACCACTGCACATTGTGCTGTGTTGTGGCTCTTCCAGCAGAGCAGCTCCTGCTCCTTGACCTATAGCAGAACTCTGGGCCTGATCATACCCAGGGAGTACCACTAAAATTGCTTCTGCTTTAAGCACTGTCAGGTCTGGCAGAGCGGCTTCTGCTTGTTTCCAACCTGGAAACAGAGGGCAAGCAGCACTAAATGCTGTTGTGTTGGGGAACGCATGGTGCAATGCTCTGTTACTGGCGGAAAAGGAGCAGAGCTTCTGCTTTGTGCTGCACACAGCATACCTGCCTGCTGCTGGGCTGCTCCATTGCAGACACATTGTTCCCTATTGGCACGTCTGGTGGGATGCATGCCTGCCCCATGCAGACCCCCATCCAGGCCGCTCTGGCTTTTTGCAGGCAGCCCTGCAGGCTTTCAGATGTCAGTATTTCAGCTTTGTCTTGTGGCTGCTGTTCAAAGGACGAAAATAGGGTGGCCAAAAATCCGGATGCAGCAGATCACGCTGACAGCCACATCAGGGCAGCTCTGCCTCTCAGGGCAGGAAGCCACCATTTATTGCTAATGCCAGGACGAGGCTCCAAGTGGATGTCCTCGAAGCACAGCCGCGCTCTTCCCCAGCCCTTCAGACAGAAATGAAAAGGCTTTCATGTTCTGCGGGGGTGGAGAGCACAATTTGTGGTGACCTGTCTCTGGCTGGTATTTGAAAGGTCACTTTGAGTATGATGCTATCTGAGCCCATTGATTTAAAAAAAAAAAAAAAAAAAAAGCCCCAGCGCTGTACAGAAGGGGAAAGCGGAGGAGAGGAAGTGAAAATAGAACTGGCCACGGCCATTGTTTAAAACCAACAAAGAGGCACTGAAGGGCTCTGCGTGCTGCCAACAGCCGAGGCCAAGCGGGCGGCCGGGCTGCTCCGTGCAGCACTGCACAGGGATCTGCAGCTCCCTGCTGCTGGTGGGGGGCACGCAGCCACCCCCAGGCACAGACATTGCTGCTTGAATCCCCGTTGCATGCCAACAATCTAAAAGGGAGATAGGCGCTGGTAGGGTGCAATTGCGTGAGCGTGATGAATGCTGAGCGTCCTTGAAACGCAGTGCATTGAACCCATGAGCAGTGAATTGCTCCCAGGGTGCTCCGGTTTCATCGACTCGTAGAGTGGCTTAGGTTGGAAGGAGCCTTAAAGATCATGTAGTTGCAACTCTCCTGCTGTGGAGATGCATGCATCGTCCCACTGAAGGTGCAAGGATGTGCACGTCCAACTGAGCACACCGTGCAGGGTTTGGTGTCAATAGCAGAGGTGCTGCAGGCACATGCAAGTTGAGTTCCTGCACACTGCCATGTAGCCTGAAAGGGGCCTCACCCCACAACCACAAATGGATCGTTACCTTGAAAGCTGCCAGGGCCAAGGAAGAAACGATTTGCCCTGAAGAGCTCAGCCAACTGTCAAGATGTTTTGTGAACATTAGTGAATAATAAGGAGAAAGAGCAGCATTAGCCCTGCATCCATGCAGCAATCTGTCATATAACAAGGGGAGTATTGGCACGTTGTCATGTTTCAAACACCGCTAATCAATGTCTTGTAGAAAAAATAATATCACCCCAAATGCACCCAGTGCTGTGCAGCTGGAGCCTTGCAGAGGGCAGGGACAGCTGCCCCATTCCTGCAGGGATGGCAAGGACCGTGGTCCTTTGCTGCATGCAGAACATGCATCACTGCAATTCTTAGAAGTGGAGCAGAGGACCAAACTGCAAATGTGTAGCTACTGCATTGTGGAAGGGTCGGTCTGTTATGTGCAATGTGGTTACATCCCAGGAAGGATCTCTTATTTTGGAGTGTAGGTGAGGAGATCTATCCCTGTGAGCATCGTGGCTGGTGTTCAGAGGGGTGGGCAAGGCTGCATTGAATAAAATGGTTTTTATCAGAGGCCACGGTCCCAGCACAGGGAACAAAGGGACAAGCTGAGGGGAGTAAGGGCGGATCATAGAATGGTTAATGTTGGAGAAGACCTCTAAGATCATCCAGTCCAACCGTCCACCTACCACCAGTACTGCCCACTGAGCGTGTCCCTCACTGCCACATCCCCACGGTTCCTGAACACCTCCAGGGATGGTGATCCCACCACCTCCCTGGGCAGCCTGTGCCAATGACCGCTCCTTTAGTGAAGGAGTTTTTTCTAATATCCAATCTGAACCTCCCGCAGTGCAGCTTAAGGCCATTCCCTCTCATCTTGTGGCCATGGGAAGGGAAGGTTTCAGTGACGGAGACCCAGATTTGGTTTGTTATATTGTCTTACCTTCCATGTGGGACTGGATAAATTAATCTCCTGCTCAGTGCCCTGTCTGCAAAACAGGGATAATAGCATCTCAGAGATGCTCTGTGGGTGGTAAATGCGTATGAGAGACACAAGATGCTCTAATGCTACCATCTTGGGAACGGTTTGAGCGCAGTAGATGGGAGAAGCCTAGCAACTGCTACCTCATTCACCTCTCATAATTAATTGCAACGCACAGTGGCAGACGTTTCAATGGTTGAGAGGGGAAAGGGAAAGACTTAAATTTGTAACTAGATTTCTGCAGTAAGGAGGGAAAAAATGAATTTTGCACTGCCAAGTCGTGCAGAAAGGATGCAAGGAGAAGACAGGAGGGAGGGGACAGCACCTGAGTGTTTGGAAGGACAATCAACAGAGTGCAGAGGGGATGCTTTTAGGGAGCTCACACTGATAGGTATTTGGGGAAAGGGGATTTTCTTATTGGTGTAGCAGGGGAGAGACCAAAAGGAGCATTGCCAGTCAATGGTGGGACCTTTCTGCTTTGGGCATGAACTCAGAGGGGTCTTGGGCAGTAGGATGTCCCCGGAATGGCAATGTTCTGCATTGGCAGAAAGGGATTCAACCAAATCACTTCCAAGCTTTGGATATAAGCAATGAGGGCAAGTTAAGGCACGGGTTATAAAAGTGATGGATCTAAGGAAAAAGAAGAGTTTTGAAGGGTTGAAATTTACTGCAAAGTCTGGCCCAGAAATGACCCTCTTTCTCCTCCTTTGAATTTTTTCATCTTGTGCAGAAAAAATGCAGCTGGTCAGCTTGACAAGTGGAAACTGTAGCTTTGTCATTAACGTGCAATGCTGAAACAATGATGTATGGCTGGCGATAGATCATGTTGGGTTTCCGGAGAGCAGGGAAGAGTAAGGCATGCGACTAATTCATGATGCATGAACGCATTGATCTTCCTGGCTCTGAAAATACAATGTAATGAACCCCCGCTAACACATCATTTTTATGCCACTGCACCTCACTAATATCTAATGATTTCACCTTGCTCTGAGATAAAACATAATTGTATGGGAGTTCCAGCTTTGTTCTTCAATATCTGAGCAGAGGTAACGAATTATGTTTTGCTCTGTAGCTATCGGCAAGTTGGGACAAGCCTACAAAAACCCCCCAATTATTGGGCTGAGATGCCTGTTTAGAGCACTGTGTGTGTGTGTGTGTGTGACACTGTGCATATATATATGTTGGATATTAGGAAAATACTTCCAAAAGAGTGGTTAGGTGCTGGAACAGGGAGGTGCTGGAGTCACTGCTCCTGGAGGTGTTCAGGAAACGTTTCGGTGTTGTTCTGAGGGACATGGTTTAGTGGGGAAATATTGGTGGTAGGTGGATGGTTGGACTGGATGATCTCGGAGGTCTTTTCCAGCCTTGGTGATTGTATGATTCTGTATGGGTGTGTGGATATGCACACCTGCAGGTGTCCAGGCTTGGAGATCTCCGGATCTCATCCACCCAACTGGTGCTCAGAAAATAGCACTCACTCAGAGACAGAGGCTGCCCCGTAAGCATTACGTTTGCAGCGTTCCAGCTGGTGGTTTGAGAGCACAACAATCGCTTTTTCCAAAGTCCACAGTCCTTTTGAAGACCAACCTGCCGCAGTTTGGCCTCGCAGAGCTCTCGCCAGACAGCTTCTTCCCCGGCCAGACAGAGCATTTTTCTGAAGAAAATAGATTTGCTCTCCTTTTGATAATGTTAAGTGCCAGCACACTCCTAAGTTGTTTGTAGCTCCCCTCAACAAAGCTGCACACCAGGATTTTTTCCTGCTTACTGTTGTCCATAAGCAAACGCTTGCTCTCTTCCAAGTCATCCTAATGCCCGCAGACTGTACAAATGCTGACGATAAATGTTTGCTTTGGGCCCCGATCAATTGGACACGAGTGCTGCTTCTCAGCGCCAGTTGCGTTTCCCATTGCACTGAGTGCTCTGGGAGGTGTGGGCAGAAGGAAGGACGTGGGGAGAGGGACAGCACTGGGCTCGTCCTCCTGTCCATGTAGTGGTTGGAAGCTCTTTGTGGGCGAGAGAGTGGTAAACTCCTGTTTGTTGTACTTCATCTGTTGCAATTGGGGTCCTGGCCCTGACTGTGGTTTTTAAGCACCCTCACAGCACAAAAATGGAGCAAGAGCAGTAAATGTGAGTTGAAGGTGAAGATGCTTGTGGATTCTTCAAAGGAAAATCCTACTGTTGCAAAATAAGTCAATGAAAGTCTAACCATTCTTGACAGTGAAAGCTGAAGTAATGTTGTACCTAATTTGAAATTCCCTCTAGGCTAAGTAAGACTTTTCCTTTCATGTGTGATGTCTGTGTCCCTTCTGGGAGCCCTTTCCTCAGTACCATGGTTGGTTACATGTGGTGTTGACAGATGATTAAGACATGAAGCCTCTCAAATCAGAGGAACAGTCAAAGCTTTGCATTGTGTGCTCAGGTGTTTACCCACACCATTCCAAGCATTTCAGGCTGACATTGAGGTTCTGGGCTTGCTGCCTCTTGCATCTCACGGTGTCCATAGCAAACAAGATGCTGAAGGGAACAACACACCTCAGCTGAGCGAGCAAGATACAAGAGGAGAGAACTGGCAGCAATGTAGCTGAGCAGATGATCTTACTGGATTTGCTGGTTTCCAGCCTCCACGATACTCTGCTTGCCACATCTGTTTAGGGAAGTGCTGCTCTGCCTCTGCGTGTTTGCAGTGTTGCCGTAACAAGCGCAGGCAGCGTTGCCCAGCGGGCTGTGCTCCGATGCCGTGTCACTCCATCCAGGTTGTGGGGTACTGGGGTGGGGCAGCCAACACCCAGTGGTGGGCATCTCGCTGGGGAGGAGATGCGGCTTTGGATGTGATCAAAGGGGCTCTACTCACAGCTGCACGTAACCAGATCCCCAGCCCTCATGGTGCCAGACAGACCCGTGCCTCCCCCCGGCACTTACGGTGATGGCTTCCTTTTGGTCTCCATCCCCATGATCTCTACGTCTTGACTTTCCCAGGCACTTTCCTCCTATAAGCATATTAAACGTATTTAAAAAACACTTAAATGCTAATGTGAAACCTGAAAAGAGGATGTCAAACGCAAGAGACATGATGTCTCTGTAGAAGGATTTGACCCCGGTAATCTAATTTACTTTACATTTCAAATGATACTTCATTCTCTTATTAAAAGGCTCTGTGTCATTGGCTCGTAAAGATTACAATTTCTCGTCTCCCAATTGTAATAAATCCAATTCAAGCACCCTCTTGATTTGAAATTTGTCACAACAACATGTGGAGGGCACAGTTCCTGAGTTTTATGGCGAGGGTGCATTAGACTCATCTGCAGAGAAGATGACGCAAGACTATAAAGCAATTTGTCCCTCTATCTCTATTGTATCCATGTTTTTTTTTTTTTTTTAGAAAAAAAATGTCTAAATTATAGCTTATTCCCTATTCTCCCACTGTAAAAAGGTTAGAGCGGCGGGGGAGCCAGACTGACTGGATGTTTTGTGCTTCATGGTTACACTGGGGAATCATCTGGCTTCTTCAAAACCATCTGAAAACATTTCATCTTGCTTCAGCAGGCTTGGGAGCTCAACCTTCCCGCTTATAATTATTGGAGATGATAGAAAACCGATCACTGCTTTGTGCACGCATTGGGTCGGGCACTAAGTAATGCAGTCACAGCGGATGATGCATGGCTGCTCGCTGCCGGCACACCGTGCTGCTGGCCAGACCCAGGCACGTCTCCACGGACGGGCAGCAATCAGGTGTTGGCACAGAGCTCCGTGTTTGCATTGCAGGAGCATCCAGGTGCTGGGTTTGCTCGGTGCTGTGCACCAAGGGTTTTTTCTTGTCCGCCTCCATCGTGTTTGTTTGCAGTGACAGCGGGGTGTGCTGAGCTCTGACTGTGGAGTTTTTGTTGCAGATTATGGCTGTTGGAAAATGCGTCCGTTTCAGCCTCGGTGGAGGTGTGGTGCAGATCCCAGCCCCACGGTGAACCTGGCACTCGGTGCTCTGCTGGGCACCTGCCTGCTGGGATCAGCCCTCCTGGTTTGTCATCCTTCCTCTGATCTGCACTCGGTTTTTCCTACGGTGCGCAACAGCTGCCCTGGGCTGCCGCTTCATTTCCTGCCTGTATCCATCAACGACACGGCGATCTGCAGCGGACGGCAGATTCCTGCGATGAAAGCCACGGTGCACCCTTCCAGGCTCTCGCTGGGGGTGTCGAAGCGATTGTAAATTCATGAAAATAGAGCAGCCTGCCCTCGGTAACCCCTTCTTTGATGGCAACCCCTCAGGGCGGCAGGCAGCTGCGTGCAGGGCAGGATGATGGTGTGCTGCAGGAGCCGGGTTGGGGTTGCTCCAAGCACAGGACAGCAGCAGAGCGATGGAGCTGACAGCAGAATAGCTGCTCGTCATCCACTGGTGGCATAAAATGCAGCTTTTGGACAGCCTCATGTAAACAGATGCAAGAGACTTTGCTCGGAGAGAACTTTCACGCTTTCGGTGGCTGTTGCTCCTGAGGCTTTGGGGTTTTTTTTCTTTTTTTTTTTTTTTTTT
>NC_034431.1:5011974-5026101 GCF_002078875.1 Numida meleagris | reverse complement strand
TTTTTTTTTTTTTTTGGTTTTGTTTTGTTTTATTGTCACACTCGTGGCGTAAAAAAACAATTAAATTTCATCTTCCAGGCCGGGAAATGAAAACGAAAATTTAAAACCAGGCCCCCCACACGCAGGATAGAGACAAAGCAAATGCAAATATGCGGTAGGTGTCGGAGAAGAAGTTGTCAATTATAAATGAAAATCTCCTATTTACAGTGGGGGCCGAGCACACGCGCTTCACAATGATGACATTACGGCTCCCAGCGAGTGTGACCGGTCTTTGTGTGTGCCCACAGTGTTTGTCGCCAGGGAATTAAAGTCAGCACACGATGCCGCTGTGTAAATGATGCTTTCCCTTACTGGGTTGGCACCGCTGGTTTCTGAACCATGTTGAAATGTGCCATCTTTTCAATGCAGAGACATATGTAGGCGGCGCAGAAACATGCAGGGCATGCCTGATGCTGCAAGGTGAGCTTCTGGCTGCACGTTAGCAGAAGTGGTGCTGCTGTTTCCTTCCCTGCAATAAGGAAAGGCTCTCCAGCCTGCCTGCAAGCAGTGCGTGGGGCCGTGTTGAGATGCTGGGAGTGCTGGGAGATGCAGTCACTGCACTGCAGCACTGGGGTGACACAATCATAGAATTGTAGGGGCTGGAGGGGACCTCTGGAGACCACTGGGTCCAAACCCTGCTGAAGCAGTTCCCAGCAATAGGTCACGTGGGTCTTGAGTATCTCCAGAGAAGGAGGCTCCCCCACCTCTCTGTTCCAGTGCTCCGTCACTCCCACAGGAAAGTAGTTCTTGTTGTGTTCATATGGAACTCCCTGGGCTCCAGTCTCTGCCTGTTGCCCCGTGTCCTGTTGCTGCACACCACCAAAAAGAGCCCAGCCCCAACAACTCGACTCCCTGTAGATATCTATAAACAGTGCTGAGATCCCCTCATCCTCTCTTCCTCATAGTGAACAGCCCCAGGGCTCTCAGCCTTTCCTTATAGGGGAGATGCTCCAGAACCTTTGTCATCTTCGTGGCCCTCTGCTGGACTCCTTCTAGGAGATCCCTGTATCCTTTGAACTGGGGAGCCCAGAACTGGACACAGTGCTCCAGGTGTGGCCTCACTGTGGCAGAGCAGAGGGGGAGGATCACCTCCTTCAATCTGCTGGCCACACTCTTTTCAATGCACTCTAGGATACCATTGTCCTTCTTGGCCACCAGGGCACACTGCTTCTCATGTTCAATCTGTTGGCCATCAGGACACCCAGGTCCTTCTCTACACAGCTCCTCTCCAGCAGGTCAGCCCCCAACCTGTACTGATGCACGCAGTTATTCTTCCCTGGGGGCAGGACCCTACACTTGCCCTCATTGAACCTCCCCAGGTTCCTCTCCAGTCTGCCCAGGCCTTGTTGAACGGCAGCACAGCCTTCTTGTGATGCACTCTTTGCGTTTCCCCAGTGGTGATGGCAAGCAGCAGTCCAGCTTTGTCTTTTAGTTTCAGTTTTGCACCCCCTAACATTTTGAACCAATTGGTTGTTCATCGTAGCGGACGCCAGATAAACCAAGTACAGTGGGAGATGTCTGCACCGTCCCAACAGTGCGGAGTTTACGTAGGGAGAGTGTGGAGCAAAGGATGACTTTGTCACAGTGCATGGAAGAGCTGAAATTAAGCTTTGCATTTCTCCCTGTCTGCAAGCAGAGAACTTGGTTCCTCAGTTGGGACAGGTACAGGGAGATGTGGGGAGGCCCCAGCAGGGAGCTCAGCCAAGGGAGCACGCGGCGCTTCCTTCCGAGGAGCCGCTAAATCCGAAATGCTATAACTTGATTATTCCTTCCCTGGATTCCTTTTGACAAACTCCTAAATTTTCAAAGGGGTACACAGGATTTAGCCCCATGCCGGCTTTAATGTGAATTGTGTCGCTAAAATTCCATGCAGTTCTTTGAACATTTCAGAGCCGGCGCTTTTCACAAGATCGACAACTGTTTTATTTCTCTTGACAGAATATATGGAGTGAACAAACACTGCCATTTGTAGAGAAATCTTTTTGGTCTCTCAGTCTCTATAGCACCTTTAATCTGAGACTCAAAGAGCTGTGTAAGAATGGAAAGTCCCACAGTACCTGCAGAAGTTAAACACATTGTGCGTTATCTCCGTTTTCTAGAGCAGAAAACTTGGGCTTTTTTAGGTTATCTTTGTCCCTTCTTAGATTCACACGGTAAGTGACTGGCAAAGCGAGAGGATGAGATGGAAAGCCATTTTGGCTGGAGGGTGATCTTGGTTCCCCAGGCTGTGTCTAAAACAAATAACTGATCACGGTGGTGTCATCTCTCCTGAGATGGGCGTAATTAACGCCGGGTACTTGGGCTGGAGGTCAGATGAAGTTACACCCCTTAACCTGATTCCCAGGAGGAGCCACAGAGGGACGGCAGTGACCTGCATAGGAACTGGTTCCATCTCCAGCCTGATGTCTTGGCAGCAACTTCCATCATCCAACAGCCATCCAACAGCTCTTGCCACCAAATGTCACCAAAGTGCCTCAAAACAAATTGCCCAGCGTTGGCTCTGAAGCCTTTGTTGCAAGAAGGTAAGGTACAGCTGTAATTTCTGGTTCCCTCCATTCCCGTTTGGTACATTTTTGGTTTTGGCTCTTTCTCTAGAAGTACATACCACAGATTGCAATTGTCATTTTTATTTCTGCTCTGGACTCGAAGACTGAATTAACAAACAATTGATTATCAGTTTTAAAATGCAAAAACACCATCTGCTCTTTGAGATGCACTGAGCTGCTGTGGAGGGGGGGGGGGGGGGGCAGAGGATGAGTCTGAAGGATTGCCACAAGTGGCCCACCAAGGCTTCCAGCGTGACATTTCTGCTGCTCTAACCCCTGTGGAGCAGATCCAAGGCTGGGAAATGCCATCTCCCACACGTGCGTCTCTAAATCTTCATTTTGGGGCCCATCTCCCATTGCGCGGGGGCTGTGGGGACGGGTGCTGGGTGCTTCTCCCCACTGCCAAGCGCTGCTCAGGCCTCTGAGGGCCACCAAGGGCACAGCCCGAGTGCAGCCCCGCTCCCGGAGCAGGAGCAGAGTGGTTTTTCCATCGCTCTGTGCCTGGCGGCAGCTTCCCATGAGAGCCGGGTCACCGCGAGTCTCAGCAATGAGTGGCTGCTTGTCAGTGGGATGCGTCACTTCGGGAGCAACCTTGTCATGTAATGCCAACAATTATATCAGCTACAGTTGTGGGTCAGGTCAGCCTTCATCAGACCTTTCTCTGCCCTCCCCTTCCCCTGCTCCTGCCACCGCTCCCCTCTGAGCCAGCCGCTGTCTCGGCCTGCCCATAACTCGAGCCATCGCTGATTTAATACAGCTTTCAATCACTGCCAATGGGGCTCACGCTTCAATATCATAACTGCTAAACACACTGTGACAAATAATCTGAGGCTAAGCTTCCAGGACAGAGGAAATCACTTTCCTCTTGAAATTAAAGTTGATGCATAATGCAATGCAATAAGATGTTTCCAGCAGGAACACAGCCAGGTTTAGAACCTCCCGAGTCCCCTTCTGTCTGCGCAGGTTACAGAAGTCATTTCCTAGAGTTCAGGATTCGCAATTGGCATTCTGCAATCTCCTGGTCATTTCGCAGCAGATAATCTGTCAGCGTTTGTTTTCGCTGTTCCGATATTGATATTTATTATGCAAATTGTATTTCTCACTACTTCTTGTTCCGCACCCTATGAATACTTAAATTACGATAAACCTTTTTGCTTAATGCGGGTTGCCTTTCCACTTGGTGTTCGAGCAGCAGCAGGTCGCAGCTCACAATACTGTACAAAACGGTCGGAAACGTGTAATTAAAAATAGACAAACGGGATAATCTGCTGCCTAATGACACAGAGGCAAAGGCAGCCGCTCCGCACAGTCTCTCAAGCCCAAGTTGTTTACCAGCACTAAAGTCCTTTGGAGAGGAGGGAATTTAGCATTGTGGCCCAAGATAAACCGGGGATAAATTTGGCTTAGTTACATAATTGTGATGAGCGCGGTGGGCTGGAAGCGTGCGTCCGTGGCACTGCTGGGGCAGGAAGGAAGGAGCCATTTGCTGTGCCTGTAGGGCGAAATGTTCCACGGGGCTGTAGCATACGGACACAGAGAGGCGTGTGCTACTTCCCCAGGTGTGAAACCGGGCTGGGAGCCACGGGGAGGGAGCAGAGCTCTCCCACCTGTGCCGTGACTCAACGTTGGCCCTGAGCATTTCCAATCTGGGGCTGGGAGGAGGATGGGATGATGAGGTTAAGCCGACACCTCACCTGCCCCAGGCTCACGTGGGATAACCCAATTAATAATGTCAGAGCTATTGACGTCCGTTCCGTTCGCTCCGTTGCTGCCTGTGGGGGGGCAGCTCCCTCCTGCTCCCAGGTGAGCGCTGCTCACGGGTTCCATGCCCCACTCCCCATTTATTAAGGCGGAGAGAGCAACTCTCCCGGCTCGGTGCGGTTTAGAAAGAAGCGACAAGGAGCGTTCATTGACTCGACGTAGACGTGACTGCTCCAAACCCCTCCGCAGCCCCAATCCCGGCCCCGCTCCGCTCCTGGCGGCCGTCGCCCGGCTCCGCACCGCCCCCAGCGGCCACGTTCAACGGGGGGGGGGGGTGGGGGGGTGCGCCGGCCGCGCTGTGCGGGCAGGGTGCTGCGGGGCGAGGCTGCGCTTATGGCCTCCCTCCGTAAAAAATCATCCCGGCGGCAGCGGCCCGTCCCCGAGCCGTCTTCCCCCGGCCCGTCCTACGCGGAGCGCTGCGCGGCGCAACGCGGGGCGGAGGGCGGGGCTCGGAACGCGGGGGGGCGTGGCTTCGCTCAGGCCCCGCCCCCCGCGCCGTGACGTCGCGCATCTCATTATCACGGCGCGCGGTCGCTAGGTGCCGGCGCGGCGGGCAGAGCGAAGCAGGTGCCGGAGATGGCGGCTCGCGCCCAGCACAGCGGCCCCGCGGCGAGCGGCGGCGGCGCTCCGGCCCTCGTCCCGCTGCTCCTCCTGCTCCTCTCCGCCGCCGCCATCATCCCCCGAGGTACGGCTCTGCTGCCCGGCCCCGCCCGTAGGGGGCGCCTCGCGGCCTGGGGGTGGGAGCGCGGGGTCGGCGGAGCGCTGCGTGCCGGCGCGCGGCCGGGTCGCGGTTTCCATGGCAGCGGCCGCTCGCCGCTGTCCGCGTGTCCGTCTCTGTCCGTGTGTCGGCGGGGGCTCGCGACGAGCGGTGCCCCGCCGCCGGACCTGTTGGCAGCGGAGTGCAACTTCCGAGCGCTTCCATTTTCTTGGAGGTTCGTGGGGGAAGCGCGTGGGTGCGCGGTGCTGGGATTTTGGGGGGTGGGGGGATTCGACGGGCGGGAGCGAAACGGGCCGAAAACGGGGGAACTGCGGGGGGGGGGGATCGGTGGCGGGTGGGAGCCCGGCGGTGCGCTCCGAGCCGAGCCGTGCTGAGCCTCCCGCTATTGTTGCATCGCCCTGCACTGAGCCGAACAGCCGCAGGAGGGACCGCCACCCGCGTCTGATGGCTTTGATAGAATATCCCTCGTTAATGCCACTTTATATTTGCAGTGTGTCACTGGAGACGCACAAGGCTTCCTTTAGCGGCTCGTGCGACGAGAGGAGCTCGCGTTGTTGGCCCTGGAAGTTTGGGAGGAACAAGAGGGCCATTGAGCAATCTGTTGAATTTCGCTGATACCAAAAGGGGGGGAAGAAAGGAGCGGGCAGCTCTGGCGAACAAAGAGCTTTATTCATGCGTGTGTGCCGTGCACGCTTCACCCGGTCCGGGTGCGATGCGGGGCTGTCCCGTTCCGTGCGTCCCCGCGCTGGGATCGGCGTCCACGGCACGGGGACGCCCGGCAGCGACAGTCACTTTCCTTCCTCAGTGCTCTGTTCGTTTCGCTTTCGGGAGCGCTGATGGGATCTCGGTGCTCCGAACCCCGCCGAGGGCGGGCGGGAGCGGTGGCACGGAACCGACATCGCCGTCAGCGCTTCGGGCTGGGAGATGGGGGAACGCTCGTGCGGCTCCAGCGCATCCAGATGTCGGTGTCCCCGGCGCTGTCGGAGCGGCTGCTGGGGCGTTGTGCGTTCAGGTGGTTGCCCTGGAATTCACGTTTCTCGCAGCTCGATGCGGAGCGCATCGTGCTGGCGGTGCGACCCGGGGAGCTCCCCGCAGCCTGAATCACGACGCAGCCCCGATGCGGGCGCGCTGTGCTCGTTCTTTGTTTTGCTGTCTGGTTCCCCGCGCCTTCCCTCGCGTTCCAATTCATGTTGAAGGTTTGCTTTTAACTAAAGGCTCTTGCGATGCTCCGGTAGCGTCCGCCCGTTAACCGCAGCCCCGCTAATGGCCGTAATAACCCCAGTGAGATTATTGAAGCGGTGCCAACAGCTGGAGAGGAGCAAACGCGGGGTGTGATGCTGCAGTCGGTGCCTGACCCGTGCACTTGGTGTTGTCTGATAGGGAGCAGCATCACCCGGTGTGAACTGAGATGGCGGTGCTGTGGGTGCAGGAGAACTCCCTCATGATTTTAGGGCTCCGTCGTGAGTTAAAGGATCAAATCCTACAAGTCTCGCTTTCATCTATTTTAAGCAAAACTTCCTGAACACTGAAAGCTTCTTTATTTTTTTTTCATTATTATTATTTTTCTTTCCTTCCATTTCCCCCCCCCCCATCTTTTAAAAGCTGTTGGTTACCCCTCGGTGCCAGCGAGTGCCGGGCAGTGATTGCGGCGTTGGTCCCGGCCCCGCAGGGTCCGTGTGTGCTGCAGTCACTGTGTGCCCGGCTGATGGGGATGGCAATAAGCAGTGCTGGGGCTCTGATTAAGCTAGAAACGAGATGAATCTCTGCGTTTCTGCGGCGCTTTTTTCTTTTCTTTTCTTCTTCTTCTTTTTTTTTTTTAATCCGATCTCAATGCTTTACAGTTAATTAAACTTCATAACGCCCCTGTGAAGTGGGAAGAGAGCTGAAGAATGATTTCGGCTGATGCTGGGATGGAACAGTGCTGGGGTGGAATGCAGTGGTGCATGACCACGCCGCGCAGCAGCTGAGGAAGAAAACTTCCCAGGAGGAGCTGCGGGAGGCATTGAGAGAAGCAGGGTGCTGGCATCACACTGAAGCCAGCCGTGGTGCTGGATGGATACATGGACAGGGCCAAGGACAAGGAGTGTCCCAGCTGCACGCTGGGGTGTCGGCCAGTGCCATGTGCAGTAGGCCAGGGAAAGACCTTGGATGTGATGGGGGAATCCCATGAGGCTGTGTTGAACCCGGCTCCTTTGGAAATACGGAGTGGATGTGTAAGTGAGCAGGACGAGCCTTCCGACCTGCAGCGGTTTCGCCGAGATTTGGCTGGGCTCTGCTTTGGAAAACACACCGACGTTCTGGTTGTGTTCTGCATGGAATGCAAACACTTAGGGGAAAATGGCAAGGAAGAGGCTGGTAAATAAAGTAATCCATCTGGATTGCAGCTTGGGCTCATTTGTCTTGCATGTAGGCAGTTGGGCACAGGTTGATAAGCGCGACAATCTGGCTGGGGAGCCCCTGCCAAGGAGCTCCTGCGGTTCCCAGGGATGGGAGGAGGAGCAGCAGCTCTGCTCCGAGCCGGGGCAGCACTCTGCTCCTTCAGCTCAGTGGTGCTGTCTGGCTTGGGTTCTGCTGCTCGTTGCAGCACGCTGGGTTACACCTGAGGTCAGAAGGAGCCGCGTTCCTCCTGCAGACACCCACCTTTATCAGGTGCTGCTTGTTGATGCTGTTTCACTGATTGCTTTGTTTGTGTTCTGTGCTGTCTCTGCTGGGTGTGCAGGGAAGGCTCTGTAAGCGTGTCTGCTCTGTAAGCCCACATATATCGGGGCCAAGGGTTTGCTCTGGGCTTTACGTGCTCCTAATAAGGGGTTTGCTTAAAAACATACTTTACAAAAATACCTTTCTGATATTACCTTTAGGCACATTTTTTTGGGGCTGTTTAGTGCTAGCTTGGCTAGAG
Organism: Numida meleagris; assembly: GCF_002078875.1. NCBI lineage: Eukaryota > Metazoa > Chordata > Aves > Galliformes > Numididae > Numida > Numida meleagris. Next base: position 5,018,138 of record NC_034431.1, on the reverse strand, counting down.
GTTATTATCATAGTTTTAAAAAGGAGTTTAACAATTTTTTTTTTTTTAGCAGTACTCTTTTCTTGAATGCAGGAGCTCTGCATATCCAAAAGGTGCAGTTGCTTTGCACGGTTCAGGGATTTTTAGCAGCCTTCAGAAGCTTTACACGTAACGCGAGCTGTAAGTCTGCAGCTCGCTGCAGCTGGAGCCCAGCCAGGAGGTAAATACTTCTGCATAGGAGTTGCAGAGCTGGACGTGTAATCTGTGTCTTTGCTGAGAAATGGGATGTGCACAGAGAGTTGTGTTGGTTTCTCTGGGGAATACTGTCTGCTCCTCTCTAGTGGTGTGCGCAACCACGAGCATTAAATAAAGAGACTCTGTTTGGAAACCTGTAATGAAGGAGAGACCCTCGCTGGAATGCTGTAATTAGGAGTGGTATGTACTTGTTTAAGTTTCATCAATCACTTTGCTGGCGATGTAATTGCGTGCTGCAGCTAGCAGCTGCTGTTGTGGGTAATGGGAGCTCCACCACCGAACTCTTTGAAGCTGTCCGGCATGCAAGCGTTGGTGTGCTCTGCTTCCAGGCAGTGCAGGAGGCTATTTCTGCATGTGTGGCAGGCAGCTCTGAAGAAAAATACCACGAGGCTTCCATCAAAAATGCAGTAATGGAAATAGGGGTGTTTTACAGCGGGGTGTGCTGCTCCCAGCCCTGGCTGTGCATTTGAGTGCTCTGTGCGTGGTTTGCAAGTGCAGGAGCCCCAGGCGCAAGCTATGGAGATGGCAGTGGTGCCCCGTCCCTGCAGACAGCCAAGGTCAGGCTGGACGGGGCTCTGAGCACTGATGGAGCTGTGGGTGTCCCTGTGCATTGCAGGGAGTGGGAGCAGACAGCCCTGGAGGGTCCCTTCCAACTCAAACCATTCTGTGATCCTTTCTGGGCTGGCTCTTCTCATCCATGCCTGCATGTGAGCTGTATCTGCCTACTCTACTTTCTCTCAATTTTTTTTTTTTTAATCTTTCCGGAATAATATGTTTTTTCCTCCGTCTTCATGTATTTGCTATGTCTTGAACTTGTTTATCTTGTTACGTTGTGCACCAGGTTGTCCTAGGTCTTCTCAGGTCGATGAATTTAGATAGCAGGGAGCCGTGTTGTATCGTGCTGCATGGGGCTCCTGGAAATGTGGCTTTGAGGTTACCCTCATTCACTCGTTCCATGTGTATCACCACGAGCGATACCAGCACCTGCACGGCAGTGATTCTTGCAGGCTACGTTCTTGCAGTGCATTCCCTGCTGTGTGCACTCAGAGGCTTCTCTGTTCTGTTTCAAACACCCAACTGGGCTGTGCTCAGAGCTGCTGCTGGCCTGCTAACTGCAGATTAATTAGAGCATTTCTAACGACAGATTCAGGTTGGAATTGATTACGCTCTTCTGTAGTTTAAAAACTCGAGCAGTAACACCTGACCCCACTGAATTCTCAAGGTGGAGCTCTTAGAACAATTGAGACCCCATTAAGATGCTGGCATATAGGATAACAATGATATTTAAGCACATCTCTGCTCCGAAATATTAAACCTCTGAGGGCTGTAGCTTAACTGAAATGCCTCTTCAGCGTTGCTTCCCTCAAATGTGTGTTTGGAAGTAATTGTGTTGGGAACTTGCTCTCTGCCAGGACCAGGGGACAGGTGCCTGCCCCAAATGATGGGTGTCACTGCCTGATTCTTCACTAAACGAGCAGAAATCTGAAACTGGTGCTTCGTTTTCCAGACTCCTTGGCTAAGCAATGGATGCTTGATAGCAAGAAATTGCAGTTGAACATTTTGCTCAAATGGTTTCCTCTGAAGAGGTTCGGGTGCTGACTGCCTTCTGCGACAGTGAGCATCCCTCACTGGAGTGCATACAGCACCCTGAAAACACGGGAAAGCTGAAAAATGCATTTGCTCATTGCACTGAGCTCTGGTATTGGTTGAAGCTGCTGGAGGGCGCAGATGGAGTGGGGCTGGCGATGTGCGGGGAGCTGGGATGCCATGGGGCTGGGATGCTCCTCTGGTTACAGCTCCCGGGTAATACAGAGCGCAGGGTTCAGGTTACGGCCGGGAAGGACCCTCTTTAATCTTGCTGTGTCCTTTTTTAGCAGTGTTTGCAAGCGGCTGGATCTGATTTATAATCTCTTCAAAGGTCTGCCTGCAGAATGGGAACATTGCTGTGCTCCCTGAGCTATCAGCCAGCGCCACAAGCTGGTCTCCTCCCAGGTGGACTTGAGTGGCTTTCTTCCTTACACAAGATGTACTCCAGTGCTAATCCAAAGCGTGACGTGACCTAGGATATGTCAGAACTTGGTGTAGAAACACAGTGCTGCTGGTAGATGGGAGGTGCTCCTTGTGGGGCCACAGCTCCTAAGTGTGGTCGGAGTGTCACCACCGCAGTGCTGCGGGGAGCGGGCACAGGGAGTCATAGAATCATTAAGGTTGGAGAAGACCTCTAGGACCACCCAGTCCAACCAACCAACCCATCCTCACCAGCTCACGTCCCCAAGTGCCACATCCTGCTCCCGCTGCCTGTAGTGTGTGCCTCCCTGGGAGCGTGACAAGGAGGAAAGAAATGTCAGGCAGCAAAGTGACGCTCCCCTCCTCCCCTGCCCACCCACTCCCCCCCGTACGCTGATAGAAATACGACTCTGAGTCTGCAGCATCAAAAGGGAGATCAGAGTAATCGGATCAAGCATGAGAAACTGCTTGTTGCTGCTTTTCTGTTTTCAGACAAGGCTGCCTGGCAGCTTCCCTCTCGGAACACCTGAAACATTAGTGACGTTCGGCTTGAGAGCTGGGGTTACGGCTGGGGAGGGCTCAACTGCAATTAGGCTGGGAGAAAAACTTTCTTTGTGCAGTTTGGGTATGATGTGTAAATGGGGCTGATGCACTGACACAGAGGAGCACGTGTTGCATAAGCACACAGGACAAACACGAACACTCTGTTGCTTGGCGCAGTTGGGTTGTGTGACTGGTCATCCAATTCTGATGGGCTTTATTATAAGGAATTCCTAAAATACTCGCATCGAGACAGGTTGCTGTCACTCGGTGTCTATTTATTTTAAATTTGCTTCCTAAGTTATTTAGTTTGTAAGAGTGACTTGGGCTATCCGTTCCTTGCCTCTTTGCCATCTTTACCTGCATGAGCTATCGTGGTCTCAGGTTGTGAAGTTAGAAGATGTGAGTAGGAGCAGAGGAGCTCTGGGAATGACCCCTCCTGCTTCCCTGGCCGGTAGGTGATGCTCTCGTTGGCTGAATTTGTGCTTGAGTGCTGTTTGTGCCTTGCTTTGGGATAACCTTGTTCCGCTGTTGGAGCAGGGTGGGAAGCAGCTCATGAGCACCAAAGCCATCACCAGGTGAGCAGCAGTGACCGTCAGTGCTGGGGGGAGCACCGGAACGTAGCTGGGGATGTGCCTGCGTCGTGTGAATTGCTCCTGTGACGACAGTGGGAATCTAGGTCAGCTTAACAGCAACTCCAGCTCTCTAGGCAGATTAGTGTTTTCTTTTTTTTACCCCCCTAGTTTCTTACCATGCTGTGCAGAGTCCATAGAAACTACGCCCAGTTCCTTAGCACACATTAACCAGTGGGGGGTCAGATTAAAGTGATGCGCGGAAACGTTTTGATTTGCAGTTAAGCAGTGGGTGTAGCTGGGTTGTGATGGGGCATCCCGCTGAGCTCCTGGTGTTTCCTTAGCTCTTCTGCAAACCAAAAGCCTGTGTGCTGAGTGTGGGAGGTGCTTGGCTCCTCCTGGATGCAGGACCTGCGGATGCTGCTGGGCATGGGGCAGCAGGACGGCGGGGTTTGGCACAGTTCTGCATCTTGGTGTCAGTGCCCATATTGGTATCACGCGCTCTCAGTCTGCCCCTTGTAAGAACCAGCAGCAAACTGCGTGGTGGGAAGAGGGCAGGACCCATTGGACTTGTCCCAGCTCCATGGTTGTGGCTGAAGCACGGGTGTGTGGGAAGATTCTTCTGGGTGCGTGAAGAACGCCGAGCATAACTTCTCCTCTGTCACTTGAATTTTACACTTCTGAACTTCATTTTCTGACAGTTAACTACTGTTCAAATTAAGACTTCCGCTGTGTCACTTAGGAGGGCATGTAACCGTGACCTCATGCACATGGCCGTTCGCTGCCACGCTGCAGTTAAGCACCGTTCCTCCTCCTCCTTGCTCAGCTTCTGCTCCGAAAGAGCCATTACTCATTAACCTTGTAGGCAGAACTGCTGGAGATGCCTCCCACCCCGAGGCTATGGGGCTCTGTCCACTTTAATGGCCTTCTGTTCGATTTAGAGGTCTTACACTCTTAATCGTGCCATATAATCTTTAGTAGAATGTACGCATTGAGTCAACTCTTCCTGAATCCATACCTGCCGGTGGCTGCTGCTTCGGTGTGTGAAGTGTAGTTTCATCTTTTCTTTTTGGTAAAAGCAAGGATTAAAGTGAGATAGATAGGAGATTAACACTGTTCCCTTCGGACATCTTCAGGGAAGGATGGAGAAAATTGTAGACAAGAAAGGAAGAAAATACTTGGAGGCAAATCATTTCTTGCTATATAGCAATATATAGAGCTGTGTAAACAGCGGGTTTATAGCAAACCCAATGATGTAGGTCTCTAAATCTCTCTGGGAGAATTTTGAGTGCGTGTTTACACGACTGTGCCATCGAGGCTCTTTTTTGTAAATCGGGTCCTCAGTTTTCAACTATGCTAACACAACGCGGTATGCGTGGAGTGCAGCGGCAGAGGTGTGTGTGGTGTGTTAGATAATGCTGTCATTTTGTCTTTTTTTGGGGGGGGGGGGCCGGTTTTTTTTTTTTTTTTTTTGGTTTCACGTTGAAGTTGGATCACAGAATTGCAGGGGTTGGAAGGGACCTCAAGGGATCATCGAGTCCAACGCTCCTGCTAAAGCGGGTGCCCCGCAGAAGGTGAGATATGTCTATTGATCTCACTCCTGGTTGAGATTGGGAAGGCAGTCTTTAGTGAGAACTCCTCATAAATAGAAATGAAGTGTTTAGTGTAGAGTTGCTTTATATCTTTGCAGGATTAAGATGTCTTGTGAACTACACACCGCATTTGCAATTCTTCTCGGCTTCCTCTGTGCTACCTTTCCTCCACCCACACCACACCCCTAAAATCTGACGTCTTTGGGTTTATGTGCAAGGTGACCAAGGCAGGGGTAGAGAGCAGAAATCGGTGGCTGATGGTGATTGGGGTGCATTACCATCTCGAGTCCCAGATTGTTAGGAACTACTGGAATTAATCCTCAGCACAACAAGATGGCATTGGTGGAACAGTGTTGTGCATCTGAGATGTCTTAGAATCATAGAGTGTCTTCATCAGGTTCCAACCCCCTGCTGTAGGCAGGAGCATGGCTAAGGAGCAAAGCATTGTTCAGTCATGTACTGTCTAAATATGCTTCCAGGGTTGTCATCTTCTTTCCTCTTCTGGTTTTTAAGACGAGAGCCATAGGATCTTTGCCAAGGTTTGGCTGCTGATGCAGATATTGAAAGAACTTCAAAAGAAGCCAAAATTGCCCATTACACCAATTCCCTACGCATGAGTACAAGTCCGCAAGTCTTGAAGAGCTCAAAGGAACTTGTGGTACATGCAAATCGCCAAGGAATTAAGAACTAATAGCACTGGTATGAACTCAGTGGGCAAAGAGGTAGCTTATTTTTTTATGAATAATTTATTGCAGCAGTGACGAGGAGTTAGACCTGCTTTCTGGAGCAAGCTTAAAACAGAGTGTAATCTTTAGAGTTTTGCTAGACTGTGTAGTCTTTCATTATGAAATGACCGTGGCTTGGCTTCTTCCCAAGGTCTTTGTTATGAGCCTGAAGGGCGCTGGGGTGAGCACACGCATCTCCTCTAGTGGTACAGGCTGAAAAAACCATGTCACGTTGTCCCAGCCTCCTCTTCGTTGCATAGAAATGCTTCTGCAAAAGAGGGAGTGACTTCAATCACCCCACAGTAAATAAATAGGCATTAGGAAGCTATTTTAAGCTTGGTCATCTGCCGCTCCGTCTGGGGAGAGCCGAGCGGGCAGAGCTACGGAGCTTTCTGCATTAATAGCTATGGGAGGAGTTTTGTGCTGGGGCAATCCAAAACAATATTCAAGTTTTAATAGCTCGGTACTTTTGTTGTGCCAAAAAAAAAAAAAAA
>NC_034431.1:4935887-5011149 GCF_002078875.1 Numida meleagris | reverse complement strand
GGGGGGGGGGGGGGGAACAGATGCCATTATGTGGAAGATCTACTTGGGGAGGGTATGCGTAGAAAAAATCTGTAACTCTGTACATGAGGGGCTTGGTGTGAGCGATGTTCATCGTTGCCACTGGAGTGGAAGGAGCAAATGTTTTATTTGCTGGTAGTTCCTTTTTAACAGACCAATACACTCTGCCTGAACCAGTGTTGTTTAACAGCATTACTTCCAGGATCCTTCCTGTCCCTATCGACACCCCCCGTGTTCCACAATGACCATTCCTAGGAAACGCCTAAAATCTACACTGTCAGCTCAGGCTGCGTGAGGAGCACCTTGGGGATGTGTCCCAGCTCTTACAGCCCTAGGTCTCAGGGTAGCAGCCACTTTACCAGCACCATCCCTGCAGGCACTCAGGGCCAGGGGGATGGGGCCCTGGGCAGCCTGAGCTGGTGGGGGGCAGCCCTGCCCATGGCATGGCGTTGGGAAAGGGTGATTTTTAAGGTCCCCTCCAACATAAGCCATTCTGTAATGACTATACATAGGAAATCAGAAAGAGGATTCACGCCCACGGCGGGATGAGTGTATTTCTCAGTTTGGATCTGCTTTGTTGGGCGCAGAGGCAAGTTGGAAGGAATGTCTATTTCTGCTCAGGAGGGAGGGATGGCAACTGCAAACAAAACGTGTCCCCCTGCTAGGGGATGGAGTTGCTTGTCTGGCTTTGCAGCATGGTTTGGGGATCTGTTTGCCTTTCAGCACCTTGATTCAGGAGTGTTGTGTCTTGGATGGAAAAAAAAATCTGCACTTGTGGGGTCAGGAAAAAGGGGAGAAGAAGGAATCCTGAGTACTTAGTATGGGCAGGGTAAGCTTTGCAGAGTCACACATCCAGATGGATTACATGAGGAACTTGACATCTTGTTTAAAAACAAATCATTCATTATGTAGCAATGAATAATCAAGCATTACAGTTTCATCTCTGGAGGTTCCTTTTTTTGGTTGGAATTTTGATAGTTCAGTAATTAAAAGCTGAAAGCTATTACACTGTCTCCATGTTGATCAATTGGTAATTAAAAAGTTGATGATAGATATGGTATTTCATGGGACTGGTTTGTTACGATCAGATTTCCTTAGTGTGTTTTGAAAATTGTCATTTAACTTAGCACTTAAGCATTTTTCAATATTCATGGACTATTTTATTTGAATGTTATAAATGCCTTTAAATTATCAAAATTTGCATACAGTAATTTGAGATTCTAATGGATCGCATGATTTTAATATGATCTGAAAGGTTGGTTTTCTCTCCATCTATAGAAACGCCTTTCGAGCCTGTGTAAATACTCTTCCTCTGGACGCTCTGTAATTATTTGGCTGTTGTGTCATTAATTTGCTGCGGCAGATTGCTGTGGCTGGTTCAATCAGCCTGAATCGAAGGCAAGCACTTAAGTGTGCGTGAGGTGTGACCCTTGTCCCGGGATTTGCTCCTTTCAAGTGTGCCCGAGGTGTGCTTGCTGGGACTGCAGCATGCACCGGGCTCGCTGTGTGCACATGGAGGTGATGCTCAGGGCAGGCTTTTTGCCTTCTGCTTCTGTAGCATGAAGGCATCAATCTTCCCCCAGGAGAGGCTGCTGCAGATTGCTTGTTTGCAATTGCGGCTTTAAACGAAAAGAGCTGGAAGGATCTTGAGCGGAAGGCTATCAAAATACTGCTTTATTTAAATTGGAGGATTTTGTCAAATTGATTTTCAAAGGGACAAGTAATAGTGGTAAGTAGCACACTTAAAAAGCACAGTGCTGTGCTGCAGTATCCATATCTTGGGTAGCATAGGGCAGCGTGCCGTGCTGGAGCAGCTCCTGCTCTTTCGGCTTCTGGCTTTCCTGCTTGATGAATATTTGAAGAGCCCAGAGGCCTGCTGAGCCCCTTACAGCTGGGGAAGGGCTGCAGATGAGTTTGGTAATACAATCAGGGATAAAGCAGTCCAAAATGAAGGAAAACTGTGCTGGTAATGGCCTCCTTGATGGAAGATTCATTGCTTCAGGAGTCTAATCTGAGACCAAAATGAAGCCCAAACCTGACACACTTTGGAGAGTAATGCAAGATTTACAGGTCTGCCACACTCCAGAGATTAAAAAATAAAAAACCTCCAGACCTCCCTTCCTACCTTTGCGAAACTTCAGGGAGAAACAGGAGATTTGTTTTCTTGAGAGCCGGGGTGGGGAGGAAAAAGAAAGGGGGGGGGAAGAAAGGCTTGCCATCTTCCTGCCAAGACATTCAGATCCCTCCTTTTCCTGTCGCTTGAAGCTGGCGGCAGGAGGGTGATGGGGAGGGGAGGAGGATCCTGTTGGGTGGCAGCAGCAGCGGTCCTGGTGCTGTGGGTCACACTGTGTGCGTGGAGCAGCTCAGGGCCGGGCAGCCCGGCTGCTTTGCTGGGTGAGCTTTGTTGGTTCAGAAATCCTTCTGGAGCAGTCGGCGGCTTGGCTGGGGCCAGCCTGGCAGAGTGCCTCGCCGGAGCTGCGCTCCTGGAATGGTTCTGCTGTAATTGGCTTGAATGCAGAGAGCTGTTCAACATCCCAGCCAAGCTGATCTACTGGAAGACTCCTTCCTATCCGCTAATCCGGCAGTGCAGTAAACCTGGGAAGGCAGGCAGGGCTTTGCTAGCAGGCACCTGTTTGGGGTGGTGAGCCCATCCCTCACACGGCATCACTGGGATGCTGCGGGGAGCTGGGAGGCAGCGTCAGATCCTTCAGAATGGAAGGGAAGAGAAGGACAGAGCCCTCCCAGCTCTCGGTGTGACTGGTCGAAGTCCTCCTGTACCCTAGGACAGAGCTCTGAGCACTCACCTGGTGTTAGAAACCCTTTTTGTTGCTTCACCTATTCTGTTCAGGCACAGACAATGCTTGCTTCCGTCCCTGGGGGTGTTTGAGGAAAGGGCAGGTGTAGTACATAGAGACATGGTTCAGTGGGCAATATTGGTGGCAGGTAGATGGTTGGGCTCGATGATCTTAGAGGTCTTTCCCAACCTTAATGATTCCCTGAAGCTACACGAGAGGATGACGTGACTTTGGTGTGAGCATGAATGACCTAGAGGCTTTCTGAAAAGCCACTGGCTTAAAAAGCACTCTGTCCTTAGGTACTTGTTGCTTTGTGACAGCTGGTTCCAGTAATTTGTTTTTATAGGGCAGTTTGTAGCAAATGAATGACACGCTGAATATTTTAGTGAGATTTTAGATTATCTAAAGAATACTTTCTGGTTTACTAATTGGTAGATAATGCTGAGTACATTGATGTTGACATGAGCAAATGGATTTAAAATGATTTTGAAGCGAGCCTCATTAAAAGATGCTCTAATTCAGTCAACAGGAAATGTCAACTAATGTGTCCGTGCTTACTCTCTCAGACCAGACTGTGGTTGCAGTGGAGTTTTTACAGGTCTGCATTCATTACAGGCAAATATGACCGCTGCACGTGGATATCGATAAGTCTTGTTAAATCCCGGATGACAAGTTGTACGAATTCGGCTCATTAGAAGGTGGTAAGTGTGAAAGCTGAATAATAAGAAGGCAGAATTCCTCTAAGAGGACCTGCTTTGATGTATATTTTGCTAAGATGCACACGGTTTTTTTGGCAAAGGTGATGAGGTCTTCAGCCTGGATCCTGATGAGCAGATGAGTTCCAATCCAAAAGCACCTTGCTTTTAATCCTAAGTAAGGGGGTGGATTTTGCTGTCTCCTCAGGTTTTTAATAAATCACAGCAGTATCACGGTGCTCTAGGCCTCTTTTGTTGTAATGGGGGAGACACCCAGATTAGGATCTGCCTTTTGTGAGTCTTCTGACAATCAAATCACTTTGGTCTCTTTACAAATCTGAGTAGCACTTGGCCTCGCTACATTAATTTGCCTATAGCAGACCCATCAATGCAGTGGTGATGGGGAAGGCTCCCCCCAGCACTTGCCAGTTCTTGCCCTGTTCCATGCTGTCCAGATGGACTCTGTGACGGTGAGCCTGGTGGTTTTTCTCAAAACTTCCCAATAACGTGTGTTTTAGAAGGTTATTCTTGGAAGCATCTCTTGCTTGCTGGGTGCCATCAACTTCAGGTTGTACAGAAGGATGCTGCTTTGCCACCTTGCAAGTGGTACCTAAGGTTTTGTATTTGTAACAATGGATTTGGATAAACCTCTGGTATTCGTTTCCTCAAAAGACAAATGGGGAAATTAGTGTGCATGCAGTTTTGTGCCAGCATTAACCCTTTTGTCTTTAAGGGAAAATGAGTTTCTCTGAAGCCTTGGGAATGAAGGAACAAACGCTTCAGAGCAATGACTAACATGCCAAATACGCGCTATGTTGCATAAACCTATTATGGATGTAATGTGATGTTGTCTCCAAAGAGATTCATGGTTGTTGGGGTGAGTGAGGGAGCAATCTTTTTCAGTAAATTGTGCCTTGATGAATATATTTTTAAACAAAAGCGGAGAAACTTAGATTTCTCTTAGAGAATTGTTGGGCCTCTCTTCTACTTCGTCTCTCTAGCTGCAGCCATCTGGCTTGCTTAGGGAACGTGCTGTTCCCTGAAATAAGACTAATGGCTGAAATATTTGGCTTTACTAACAGGTTGAGCGCGGAGGAGAAGATTGCCTGTAGTCTTTGCTAGCAGTCTTTAAATCTTGGAGACAGTGGAAGCAGCGTGTGCGATGTCACAGCTACGGTCACGTGGGCAGAGATGCCACTTGCTCTCCAGACCTCTGTTGTATTGGCAGTACCAATGCTGACAGTCGATGCTTCTGTTTCCCAGATAGTTATTTATGTCGATGGCTCTCACGCCATGTGTTACACAGTGCAGCATTCATGTTTGTTATGCCTTCTGGTTGCTGCCCTATTCCAAATTAACAACATCATTGCTAATGTTGGAGGAAAGCTTTCCCTACCAAACCCAAGAATAGAGTAATAACATAAAACAGGAGGGGATGAAGCTCCTTTTCTTGGTGCTTCCATGCTGCTTGATTCCCGTCTGACAGCCATGTACTGGCCTTGGAGAAATAAAGGTCGATGTGATGTCTGCAGGTGAACAAATGGTTTTGCATGCCCAGTGCTACATCTTGGCTATGAGAGATGATTGGGAAGATTTACTGAAAGAATCTTTTGGTGTCTCCAAGTTAAAACAAGCAGTTCTGGATTAATTTGATAGGAATAACTCTTCAGTTTCCCAAGGTTGATCTCCATAGACAAATCATGAATGAAAGATGCCAGGCAAAAAAAATAAATGAGGCATAGGAATCCCTCACTAAAAATACTTTCCCATGCAACGAGGAATCTTGAAGAGCTTTTTTTTTTAGAAGGGAGGAGGACTCACAAAACCAGGAAATCAGCTTTCCTCTGTCATTATGGACATGCCGGGCTGTTTGAATGGGACTTGAGCCACTCTGAGTTTTCATCAGTGTCTGAAACTAATAAATACGAGCGTTATCCATTTAGTGGATAATCTCTTCAGTAGATTGCATGTAGGCATAATCAGAGGGTACCTAATGTATTTCGTTACCTGGGATATTGGGGGGTATTTTTATTATATTCTGAAAATACTCTGCAGGATCTGATGTGAAGAGGCACAAAAGGTTGGCTGAAAGCAGACAAGAACCAAATCATTGAATTGAATAAGAACTGCATTGTGCAAGCTGTAATGCTCTTTACCATTCATTACTGCAATTATAATTATGGAACCCAAAGTATTTAATTGGCCTCGCATACTCTTTACGCTGAATAGATTGCATTGTTACTATTAAAAAAAAAAAACCATCCTCTTATGCATTGCAAATAGAGGTACGTGTTGCTCTCTGGTTCTCAAGAGGTTTCTTTGTTTATATGATGAGTGATTAACTGAATTATGGATCCTCTCCTATGTTGTGTCAAACTAAAATCGAATGGAAGAATAATTCTTCCCATGCATCAGATGAAATTAAATAGAAACTTAAAGAGTACAACTTCCTACTTTTAAAAACTCCACCCAAAGCCAAGTAACTTGGGCCATTTGCAACTTATAAAGTGTACAAGCTCTTTTTGAAGTGGAAAAAGAATAAGGAAGATAAAGCTAGAACATCAGTTTAAAGGAGGAAAAAGTTGCACTGTTGGCTTGGATGCATTTTATGGAACTGACTTTTGGACCGGCGTGCTGCAGGTGAAGCTTCAGTATGCCAAGCACAGCCACTGAAGGGCAGTGGTTTTGTTTAAAGGGTCTCACAATTGTTGTTCCTCTAACAATTGGCAAAGAACAGATTTTATTTTTTTCTGCTAATGAAAACTGCTGGTCAGGCAGCAGGGAATATGGTTGGAAGGCTGGAATTTTGTGTCAGCACAGCTTTGTATTTATATCATCAGTGACAGGTATTGCAAATTTCTTTTCCTTTTAGAGGGAAATGAAGAAGTCAGCACTGTATGAGGTTTGTTTTTATTTTTAAACTAAACATGCACATTAAACTGAGTGGCCAAAGCTGTAGTGGGAAAAGGGTTCTGTGTTCTACTTTCCTCCAGTTCCAGGGCAGCCCGTAGTACATCTGTTCAGAGACTTCCACCTCCAGGTATGGTTAGTTGACATGCTGCTTTGTGAAATGATTTTTGTCTTCCTCTCCTGTGCAAAGCTCTATCAAGATTTTAAAAGCATGTTTCTACCAGTTTGTGTTTGCGCTGAGAATCTGTCAGCTGAGCTCACATCTGTTTGCTTGGCTTTGATGCACGCACTGCTCTGGGTTAACATGTGGCGTGTGCTCTCTGTACCGTGCAAGGTGCCTTCTCCATTTCATTTTGGGTAAGCTAGCTCAAATGATCTTGCTTTATACCACTTTGCTTGTTGTGTACCGTGTGAAACAAGCAGGCATGTTTAATTGCAGAGCAGTAATTCCATCAGCAAGGCTCTAGTGAGCCCTTCAGATGTTGGGAGAGCCTATTTGTTCTCTGTTAAGAACAGGAAGGTGCAGAAAGGTTTGTTTTTCCCCGTTTGCTGTTCATGCAGTAGTTATTGTCTTTTCCTGATCTTTTAATGCTTCCCCAAATGGAAGGACAGTGAGTTCTGATGTACCCAGATCATAACTTCCCACTTAAATGGCTTTTTAAATGGAGCGTTTTTTTTCTGAATTGCTGCTGCTTCTTGTTGGCTAATCTTTGCTGAGGGGCTGGTGGGGGATGAGGGCTGAAGTCGTCATACACAAAGATGCTGTGTGTAACACTTGGCAGGAAGACTTGAAATTGGATTACAAGCTACTATTCCAGCAAGTAAATGTCCATGGTGTTTTTATAGCTTATCTCTATTCATCTATGTTTGCCGGGCTTTGCTTGCCAAGTGTTAATGTAAACACTCTATTTTGAGACATCGGTCCATTTGCCTTCTGGAAATCCTTCTTTTATAAGGTGGTAGTAAACCTCTGTACACAAAAATAAAATAGCCCCGTGGTCAGAACTGCACACAAACTATGTTGCTGATGCAAAGTGTCTGACAGCAATTGCCACCTGTGTCAGCAAATGAGCACAGTCAAACTGGAGCGTGATTTTGGTGAAATACTCTTGCTATAGGTACCGGAGCTCGCCGTGCATTTGATGTTGCCCTCTGCTTGCTGAGGGGCTGCTTTGGGCTCTGGTACAGGCCGAAATGAGCTGTTAATTGAGGGACGCAGCCAATGAGGCCTGGCTTTGGGGCATGAGGCCCACAAGTCGGTGCCCCTCAGGGAGCTCTGTTTGTTATCAGTGGGTACCATGGGTTCCTTGAGGCCTGCTGAGAGGAGCCTGCTCAGGCCTCTTCCCTCCAGCAGTCCCTTAGTGTCATTGAGCTCTTTGTCTCAGGGCTTTGTAGCTTGAAGCTGGGCTGCAAGTCTGTGTGGCCATATTCATGTTTGTGGTCCCACTGGTTGGCTGTGGCCTACTGAATACAGGAGGCTGCTTCTGAAGCACGACCCAAGGTCCTTTGTCATAGTATCATAGAATGGTTTGAGTTGGAAGGGGCCCTCCAAGGCTGCCTGGTGCCACTCCCTGCAGTGCACAGGGACACCCACAGCTCCATCAGTGCTCACAGCCCCGTGCAGCCTGACCTTGGCTGTCTGCAGGGACAGGGCACCACCGCCTCTCTGGGCAACCTGTGCCAGTGCCTCACCGCCCTTAGTGTCAAACCTTATATCCAGTCTAAATTTTCTTCATTGAAGCTCCTTGGAAACAGGAGCAGAGCCTGGTGGTATTTTTTTTTTTTTTCCTCCAGTGGTGAGACTGGAGATCTCTTGCAGTTGAGTTTGGAAGAATTAAGTTGACTTAAACAGAGTTGCTTCTGATGACTCTGCAAGAAGAAGGGTTATAGGCTTGATGCTCAGTGTAAAATGGCTAATATTTCAAACTCTTGTGAGGATTTAGGAAATGCTTTTAGTATGTTGTTGGTTTGGCTGAAAAATGGTTTAGAAACATCATCTGAAAGTGACTGAAAAGAGAAAATGAGCAAAGCTTGTGTGTCCAGCCAAGCAGTAGATTATTTTGGTGGTAAGTGTTGTACAATATTTTGGAATAAGCTGTCCTAGTTCTCTGAACTATAGCCTGGAGAATGTGTGGGGAATTACAGTATTCTGTGAATGTGCAATGTCTGTAGTTCTTAGAGGGAACACGATGTCAGATGCTTTGTATCTTGTGGTTCACAGTACCTGCAATGCGATAGTGATGTTGAGTGGAATGCAAAGCACAAATGTCCATTATACTTTGTTTAATAAACACATTTGTATTTGTGTACAATAAAATACTTTTATACCATGTTATAATTAACACGCTTATTGTACAGTGCAGCTTCACTCTCGTTTAGGACAGGGGAACTCAAGGGTCAGCTGCTCTCTGCATGATTTTATGAGAAATACGTGTGATCAGCTCTCAGAGTGACAAATGGTAACTGTCACTTAATTTTTATCCCCAATTATGTAGCTCTGGGACCAATTTTTCAGGTGGAATGTTGGAGCCATTAAAAAGAAATAAGTAAACTATACTGTATTCCATCATTTTTGGCAGCTGCCCAGTGGCCTGTAGCTTTAATATATGCATTTCTATATGGATATTTTTCATAAGGCTTCTGCAGGAGGACTGTTTAACACTTCGCTTGTCGACTTAATTTATGTAAGATGCAAGTGTCAAGTAAATCTTGAGCCAGGCTCTTACATGGGGAGCAAATGATGGTTCTGTGCTATTGTTCCCAGAGTTTGTAGGTAAATTGGTAGTAGATACGTTTAATACTTTAATCTGTGATATTTCTAGCCTTAAATAAGGCAAACTCTTCCCAGAATCATAGATGTTTAAGGAAGTGACATTGCATTGCTCTGCTTCTTTTTTTTTACATATCGGATTAGAGGTAGATAAACTGGTCTGTGCTTTTCACTTCTTGGCAGTGCAGTGGTTTCTGCAACTTACTTGTAATTTAAAGGCTGGCAGAACCTTAGTTTTATTGGAAGCAATAATGTACCGTATAGAGGCTTAAACATTATCAAGCTTTGCCAGTTGCTCTTAATATTTTCTATAGAAAGCCATAAAGATCACGGTTTTCAGATGCTATAATATTCAAATAAATTTTCAGTGCTTCTAGGCATGTTATGAAGGTTCTTACCTCCTTTGTTACGGGAGACAGAAGTCCTATATCATCTGCTGTAGGATTTCCAGCCTGCTAGTTTACTTCCAAGTTAAAGTTTTATGGTGTGTTGCAGGTGATTCAGCGGTTTTTAAAGGTAGCTTGGGAGAAACTGGGTTTCCTTGGAAGCTGAAAGAATCCATTCTTGGTGTGGGCTTCACGTTCACTTCAGACCTCTGTGTGAGCTTTTGATCTTGTTTTGGCAGTGCATCTGTCCTCTCGTTGGTGTAGTCCGCTTTCTTATGAAGCTGCCTATTACCAGAACAGTGTGTGATTTGTGAGAGTAGCTTGTGCTGTCGATGTCTGCCTTTGTTTTTCATCAGCCATTTTAGGAAGGGAGCGCAGGTATTTTATTGTGAGTGACAGAACAAGCCTTCGATTGTGTGCCCCTTTTGAGCTCCTAATATATTTAATGAGCTTACTAAGTTACAGGAAATACGCACGAGTGTATCTGTTTCTTTAGCAGATTAGTATGTGTATATGCATATCAACCTATATAAAAACGAAAGCTGCTTAGCAGCTGCAGTTCTGGATGCATGCTAGGCTTGTTGGACACACAGTCTTTTGGTTGCTGCCGTTGACACAATGAAGTGGCTGCAGTTGGTTAGCGCACTGCCTTCCCTGGAAATACTGAGATTAGTGTGTGCTGAATTTTGTTCCCAGGGTGGATTTTCGGACGAACTTGTTATCTTCTTTAAAGCAGAGTGAATATTCTCAGCATGCTAACTCTGTTATTAATTGAATGCGTCCCTTTGTTTGCATCAGCCCAGGCCAGAGATCTGGCTTAGCCTTGCTCACGCACAGATCAGCAGAGGAAATGTGAGGTCGGAAGCCTGCCTTTACCGGGCAGAGTCACTATCTGTCACTGTCACAGCCTCACCCTGCCTGGGTTGCTTCTGCCCAAGTCTAAGAAAATGCTTCAGGTTTTACATTAGTGGAGTCTGAGCCTTGCTTTCTAAAGTAGATGCTCTCTCCCCAGAACTCTGTGTCCCTCAACCCTCTTGGATGTCTCCAACACTCCTGATGTCACGTAGGTGTTAAGCTTTGATTGCAATTGTCAAGCTATTTGTTAAAGTTACACGTGAAGAAAGCAGTTGACGTCCTTTTTGAAAGTTATTTTTCTCTGTATGATGCAACTGGAATGAATGAGCGAGTACACCTAATTGCAGGCTGCATTATTTAAAATTTTTGCAGTGGAGTTCACTTGTGTTTTGTAGTCCCTCTGTAACATTTGCAGTTCTGGGTTTGGGATACTTATATCCAGAATGAAGCTGCTGAAGTTACACTGTAAGAGAACGCACTGATTCTTTAAAGTACTGCAGATTTTTCAGTTGTCTAGTAAATTTACTGTGTTGAAGTGGCCAGGTATAATAGTACAGTGTTAATTATATGAGTTTTATTGACCTAAAATAGTTACGTATCATCAGGTATCACTTTTTAACTGATGGGCATCTCCAGGCTTTGGTTGTGAATGCATCCTTAGCTTTGCTTCTCTAGATTTACTTGTACTTAAATGAGTGATGACAGCGCATGCACAACTTGAGAAAGGGACAGTGTGGTTCTTGTGCAGGGCCGGTGCGTGGCTCTGCTTGTCCGGGGGAAGTCAGTGCTGAAGGCTGGAAGATAATGAACTTAATGAGTACACAGAGAGTCAGCAGAGTTCTTGGACTGAGAACACAGCGAAGGGAAGATGTTGTCCTTCGTTAAATTAATTTCAATAGAGGCTCAATTTGGGAAGCATATGCGCCTTTCGGTAAAAGCACAGTAGAGATTTATTCCAGCGTATTGAATTTTACTTTGTGCTTATTAGTCGCTATTGTTAAAAATAAATGCTCATTGATACCATGATGTTGAAGGTGAAGATGTTCCAGAGCACAAGGATAGCATGTGTTCACAGGTGTTCTTACAGCTTAGCTGCCAGTGGCATTCTTTCCGGAGACCACAGAGATCCTATTCTGTGGAACGATTTAACCCCTTGAAGAACAACAAAGGCAATGGTGGAAGCACTTGGAAGGTTAATATTGGTTAGGAAATGGCTTTCAAAGCTGGTCAAGCATGAAATATGGCTTCTTTTTAATAAAGCACACTTCTGCTTTTGAAAAAATCCATCTGAAGAAATCCCATTCTTCTCGAAAAGCTCAGTGATAGAAAATACAGGTATAAGCACCCTAGATAATAGAAAGGGAGCTGAAAGAGATTATCTTTATTTCTGAGATAGGATCAGATGTATTAGATGATTTCTAATTTAGTTTTGAAAATCCTCCAGTTACGGCATTCCTGTAACGTTCCTTGGCAGCATTTACACACGCTTAGCTATCCTGATAGTTCTTGTATTTTTAAGTTTTCTAACTATTAGGTTTAAATCTTCCTTGCCGAGGAGGTTGTGCTGTAAAATTGCTCAATGGGATTTAAACACATGTGCAGCAAATTGCTGACGGCTGGAGCACAGGTGCACTGGATATGGAGTATTTTCCTTTCACTGACCTTAGCCAAAGAAGTAAAAAGAAATCAGCAAGGATGATTCAAGATAATGCAATGTGCTGAAAAAGTATATATTTTTAGGGGGTTTACTACAGAGGTCTGAAGTTATGTGGACAGTTTGCCACCATCAACAAGGAAAAAAAGGCATCTCCAGTTTATTACAAAAATTAAATCAGTGTTTCAATAGACCTTTTCCTTAAAAGCTCAACTATTTTAATGAATCATAGACTTACAGAATGGCTCAGGTTGGAGGGGACCTCAAAGCCCACCCAGTGTCACCCACCAGCCATGGGCAGGGCTGCCCCACACCAGCTCAGGCTGCCCAGGGCCCCATCCCACCTGGCCTTGAGTGGCTGCAGGGATGGGGCACCCACAGCTCTCTGGGCAGCCTGTTAATAAAACTCACTTCATCGTAAATCAAAGCACTTATTCCTCTGCAACCATGAAGTCTGAATCAGGGCTGGCATTTCTTTTATCCTGGTGAATAGTTCTGACACTGTTCATCTGATTTGTTTCCTTATTTTCTTTCTGAATAGTACATCATCTGTAGGAAATGATTCTTAAGGTGTCAGTTTACGGATTCAGAAGTAAGCTAGGCCTTAGAGTTGTGGTGCAGTGCTGCCACAGAGCACAGGACCTAGAGCAGCGGTATTGATCCTCTGCTGCCTTACACAGTAATGCATCTAAAGCCCTCGCTCTTGATTCCTCCTGCAGCCTCCTCCTTCCTCTGCCCTACCGAAAAGTAGAGCTAACACGTTTGCTGGAAGGCTGAGCTGCGTGTTGCACCCGCGCAGTGCCACCTCCTGCACAGGGATGGTCAGAGCTCCTCATGCCCTGACCAGCACACGGCTGCTGGAAGCTCGCAGCAGATCAATAGCAATTCTGTTATGGGCCAGATGTCAAAGCACAGAAATATGCTTTCAAATCCCAGGGACTTGCTGTGACAGCCAGTGTGCTCAGAGACATTTGCTTGGCAATCAAAGGCATTAATAGTGGTTTTTGTTGACCACCTGTTCGGGGGAGGTTTTTAATTACCTTTTTGGTTGCTGGCCAGCATGATAATGCCTCTACATGTTTCTTTTCCTCTGTTTGGTTCCCCCAGCTTGAACACAAAGCGAGCATTAAATTGCCTTTTCAGGAGTGTCGAAGCCGTTGGAAGGAGTAGTGTGCTTATTCCATATCTTGGTTGTATCTTGAAACCTGGGGTGACGGGAAGTTGAATTTCAAGGGAAAAGGCTAAGAATAGGCTTCAGCAGTAATTGGCAGTCTTTAGGCTGCTCGCTTTGTTCAGGAAGTTTGCATGCTAGAGGATGGATGGGAAAGGCACTTCATTACCGGTGGCATGAACTGGAAGAAGAAAGGACTGCTGATGTCTGTGTAATTTTTTTGGACGCAGTCTTCCAATCTGAGAACTTGAAAATGTGTAGTCTGACACCTGAAGTGTGTTTATTCCAGTGTGGATCATCAACCTTCAGATTCCTGTTAAGAGACCTCTGTCTCCTGAGCTAATGCAGAAACATTGCGGTAAGCTGTTATTTTCTGTGTGAACCAGTCGACAGAAGAGGGATGAAATGTGCACTGGTGAATGGGTTTTATAGATATTTGTTGACAGCAGTAGAGGATTGCAGCATTCTGGACTTGCTTTGGGAGCTCTGGCAACACTGTGCTTATAGATTTTCTTTGCTTTTACCCCGGGCTATCTCATTTCCTGCTCGGTTTATTTTTTGGTATCTCCCAGTTTGTGTAACCTTTGGTTGTCTGCCTCCTGAATCTGGAGGTGGGTGAGCAGCTTCCATGCTCCCATCTGGCTCATCTTCAGGGAAAAATACATGAAACCCACATGCCCTCAGCAATGGGGGTGAGAGGAGAATCCCTCAGGTGAGGGCTGTATGGGAAGGAATTGGGCTTAGCGCAGGGATGGGGCCTTTGGTGGGTTGATGGTTGGACTGGATGGTTGTAGTGGTTTTCTCCAAACTTCATGGTTCTATGAAATGAGGGTGGTCGAAGAGTACTGGGAAGCTGAGATGCTACAGCAAGGGCTGGTGGCGTGAGGCAGAGCAGAACAAGGCCGCTGCATGGGCAGCAGTGAGCCGGGGCTGCTCCGGCTTCTGCAGGCGTAGCTGTCAGCCATGTCTTTGATGTGGGGAGGGGATCATGCCGGCCTACCTCTGAGAGCTGTTAAGGATTCATGTTTACACAGGGCTTGGAATATGTCAAGCGTTATGTAAATACCAGAGATGACTTTTTTTTATTAATACCTCCACACACTCTCAAGTGAATAACCCACACCGTGTATGTGGCAGGCCTGAAGGTGGCCCACGGGTGAGCAGGCCGCCCATGGGCACTGCATGGGGTGGGCAGGGAGGACAGCCCATGGCGTTTTGGCCCCGAAGTGGCTTTAATGTATGCCTTGCCCTTACTCTTAACGTGGGATGTTGAAAGAGGGAGGATTAACCTGTGGTTTTTAAACCCTTGTGTTTGTGTGTGTGTGTCTGCAGTAACAGACAAAAAAAAAAAAAAGCCCTTTGCATCCAGCCTCTCCTATATAGCTCTTATATAAGGCTGAAGAGCTCAGTTCAGGACCTCATTTTTGAAACATCGCGTTATGCCTGAGAAACTATGGAGGGTGGGAATTGACTCTTTGCCAGTTACTTACTTAAACTTAAGATATCTTTGCATTCAAATTACTTATCTGGAGTGCTGGCAGGCTAATAAATTCATGGGACTGTTCTAAACACCGTCAATCTCAAAATGTAATCCTATTAAAATAATTGAGTATTTTCCCTCTTCCTGCTGTCCGCAGCACACAAGAGAAAACATGAAAGGCAGCCTGGAGTGTCCTCTGCACATCATTGAGCCGACCCCCGCATGCGCTGTGCAATGCCTGTCTGCCAGGACTTTGCTAAGACAGAAAGTTTGTGACACGGGCCAGGCTTTCAGAGTCTGTAATTCAACACTGTGCCTCTTTTGTGAAATTGATGCGAGTGGTTTTTGGCCTTGCTCTGTGGTTAAGTGGGATAGTGCACCTTGATTATGATGGGAGACTTTCTGTTATCCTCTGGGATTTGTGTTTGGAATGCCAGGAATGTCTAACCTAATGTGACGCGCTCTTACAGAGGCCAGCTCATTAAACTGCCAGATGCGTTGTGCATTTAATTCAAGTAGGAGGCTACTGACCCCATAGCAAATTTCTTTTCTGATCCTTATGGGCAGTTTTATGCTTAGATAGGTGCTAGCAATCCGTCTGCCTGTGTGCTTGTTGTCATTTACAAGTCAGATCAGCTCTTTGGGTTGTAGTGCGGCCCCGCGATCGGTTGTTTCAGCGGAGCCAGGACAGTGGAAGCTCTGTGGTTATGCTGCTGTCGAAGCCCACAGGACATCAAAGCATAGCTTCTGTTGCTTTTTCAGAGGTGACAGTTTCTCCAGTTTGCCTTTTGATAATCTTCAAATGCAGGCATGACCTGAATTTACGACGTGGAGAAAGAGAGAAACGGTAGGAAAAACATCTCTGAAAGCCTTTAAGGTATCTTTGACAGCAGTAAACTACAGGAAATAAGCACAAGTTCTTCCCTCTCCCCTTTATTTTTGCAGGTCACTTTAGGGGAAATCTGAACAAATCAGAGTACTTCAAAAACACCCCTCAACCCAATCATCACCTGCATCCAATAAAAAAAAAAATCTGCTACACAGCCCACAGATCTCAAATTCTCTTTGGCAGGCTTGTGTGAAAACCACCTTTGAATAACTTGCCACAAACAGGACTGGGAAAGTGAACAAATTTATGTTTCTTAATGTATTGGCTCACTGCTGAAGCTCATGCATGTTGCAGTACTGGCAAAGGCAGCTGACCTGTGTGTCTTCCCAAGGAGCTCAGAAGACGGCATTGTTTGGCAAGTGATGGGCTGCAGAGGTGATACCTGTTGCTTGCATCCTTGTAATCATAAGGTGCAGTATTGTTTAGCTCACCCTTTTTGCAGTGGAGCGTAATCTAAAATGTATGCCCGTCTAGCTTTGTGTGTGTGTTCTGTTTCCCCCATCCGCTTGCGTTACCTTGAATTGAGTTGGTTTATGGCATGCCGTTTTCGGTAAAGCGGCAAAAGAAATGGTCACATAATTCAGCAGGGCTTGCCCTTGGAGAGATTTAGTTACGCTGGGTGATGGCTGAGGAGCCTTATTGATTTGGAGCTCCCATTGGAGCTGAATTCGGAAAGCGCTGCAGCACCTGCAAGACACTCGCCTGAATAGAGCTACTGAGAAAAGCATTTCAGTTATTGGCATTGCTCCTAATGCATTTTGTATGTGTCTATACCACAGGGAGAAATGTGTGGTTATTGTTGAAATATTATCTACACGGGTTTTCAGAAGATGAAGAAAAGGCACTTTGCTGCAATAACTGTTGTGGCCATGCTATTGTGATAATGCTTTGGCATTTTTATATTGAGATGTGGCTCAATATATTTTCTCCTTGCTGTGTATGTTTTTAAAACAGTCAAGCAGAGATATTCTGATAAATGGTGCTTTGAAGGCTGCTTTCTGCTGTCCAGTAATTTTGGCTTGAAATGCTTATTTGAACCATTATTTAGTTTAATCTACTTGGATCTAGTAATATTTACCAGCTGTTCTGATGGCTGTACCATGGATTAAGCATGAAATAATGTTGGTCATAGGAATATGAAGGAATAAATGAATCTCTCTGAATTGCTTTGTATTGATAAGTTGATTTGGTTGAACTTAAAGGAGGAGATTTTCTTTGGTCATGGCTTTGCAATGTATGCTGCGGAACAGCTCTAAATGTGTCATGGAGCCAGCATATTCGTGTGAGGAAATACTCCTTTTGTGTGATGACTTTGAGGAAGGTTTTGCAATTATTTGCCATAACAGCGCAAATCCTGTGGCTTTTTCTTAAATCCATTTTAGATACGGTTCATAAAAAATCCTTTAAGTGTGTGAATGAGGGGGGGGCTTTGGGTGAAAGGCAGTGACTTAGTACTGGCCTCGAGGTAAATGGTGCAACGTTGGAAAACCCGGAGGTAAAGATAGGAAACCTATTTTGTATCTCAGTGCTTCTGTCTTGTTTGCTGAATTTCCACCGTCTTTTATCCTTGCAAAGCGAACAGGAGTTTATTGTCTAATCACCAAAGTTGCAGAGTAAGTACTTGCGTCCAGGGTGATAGTTGTCAGTGCCAAGAAATAGAATTGAGCAAAATTAAACCAAAGCCTTATTAGTGACCTACTTACACGATGCAGAAGGGTCTGGGATTCTAGCTGAAGCAAATTCAAATACTGTATTTAATTGTTTTCCCTGGGTGACAAGTATCCCAGGGAAACATCAGTCATGATTTTGAAAACAAGGAAGCAACTTTAAAACATTACGTTTATTTTACCTTGGGAGAACTTAATTAGCTGTCAGCAGCGCTGCACATGAATGGTGACTTTTGAATGAAATTATCAAATCTTTATTCCCGAGGCATTTTTCTCCCTCGTTCCGAGATAGAGAGAAACACAAAAGATTTGTTTAGATAGAAACAAAGTAATTTTAGGAAAATGCTGTTGTGCATGCAGTTTTCTTGTATTAATTACACAAGTGTATAACTCTTCTATGTGAAAGTGAGTGACTCGCACGGAGGGGTTATTAAATCAGGTTGGAAGCGCACTTCCAAGCAAATACAAGATTGTGGTCTTGTGGTTCTCCATTTAATGGGCTAATTTCTTAAGCGATTGAACTTCGATCATTCAACTGGGTACCATGGTAATTTACTTATTTTACAAATGCAATAAATGAAAGAAAACCGGCAAATCACTTGAACAATCCTAATTTAATGCTCCTTGCTTTTGCTGCCACATGATGGAAGCGGTGCATGGTTATCAGGAAATTCAATGCATGCTGAAGAGAGTCTGAGGACATAGTAGCACAGGAAAGGAAAGCAATTTGAAGTGTTAAAATAACGTAATGTTTTGATAGGTTTGTTGGCAATGATGTGAGCTGGTGAGACAGTGTGCTAGTATAAACAGTTTTACTGGAGCATTAATGTTAAAGAAAACTTGCTGGTTTTTACCCAAGGCATGTCTCTTGGTAGGAGTGTATTATCCAAATGAATCCTCTAAGCTTGTGTTTTAAATACCACCTAGTTACTATTAGATCTGATGCTGACCATGCCATTCTTCAATGGTTTCTTAACAAAAGCTTGCCAACTCATTGTTAAGATGGAGATAGTTGCATCTCTTTGGGAAATCCTATGTATGCCTACCTCGATAATCAAAGCTCCGGTCAGACCTTAATTAAATGGTAATATTCTTTTTTTTTCCAAGACCCTAGAACAGGGAAGAAGTCTAGACACAGAAAACATCTACTGAGAGGGCCACTAGAAGTTTTGTTAAGATCTCTTTCATGCTCTGAGCTTGGTGTCGGTAAAGAGTCAATATCAGTTGGCAATCTGCTTTAATAAGTTCAGGCCTTTTCTTTTTGAACTTAGAATAAGCTTTCAGGTTCATTACATGGGTCAAGTACCATGAGACTTCCTCTGCGTGGCATACTCTGGTTGTGTTGTATGAAGCATCTTCTGTCATGGTGATGTCTTTAGTTCTTATTCTGAACTGTAATTCATCTCTTCGTAGCGATGCATATGTTTTGCAAAACAAATCAGCGGCTTCTCTAATCATTCTTGAAGCAGCGTTGTTTTGTCACCTCGTGAATGATCTGCAAGGCAATATAACGCAAACGGGAAATGCTTCTGCCATTCACAAGTGATTACATTCAGTCCACGGTGTCCAAGCACCGTAAGGAATGAAGTCAGTACCTCTAATGGCACTGATAAAAGCAAATTTCCTGTAGTCACTACATCATCTTGACCAACAGGAGCCACGAGTGGATTCTCACACCAGATGGGCATCGAGTTGGTAATGATACAGCAGCTCCTCGCCTCTGCTGGGCTGTCTCTGTAACTGGTGATTCTGCGGCTGACTGGCATTTTGCAGGTGTTTGAAGTAGGGCTGGGGTACTTGGGGCTCTATTAGTTTTATTTTTTAGGAGTGTGTGGGGAGTATTTGAGTTGTGTGCACTGATACCTTGTAAACTTCCCTCCTTTGTTCCGTGACCAGAGTCCTCCTGTGTCTCACTGGGACACGTGTTTGTTAAATCTGCTTGGAAACAGGGACACGCAAGACAGTATGGAAAAGGATTGCTTTGGCAAAACCCATAATATATAACGTCGGGGTTGTTTTTTTTTTTCAATCCAAAACTAGCCTTCAACTTCACTGTCGCGAGTCTTTGCAGACCTTCTGATGGAGCTCCCCTGCCTTCCAAGGCAATATTGAGAGAAACCGTGAAGTGCTCCCCACATATTTGTGGCAACTTGTGACAAACAATTTAAAATTTGGCAGATGTAACAAAATTGTTAGCTGTATCCTGACACTACTTCTGGGGCTTAGGAATGTGTTTTTGTAGCAGATGGAGCTATTAGTTAGCTGTGCTATCTTGAAGAATTGCTTTCCCAGGTAATCAGCTCTGCTCATTTAGGATGTCGTTTCCCCACCTCGATATGTCAGCGGAGGAAGCAGGAATGATTAATCACTGCGGCTTGGACACTGCACAAGAATAACTGCGGAGAGGGAATCGTTCTGTGGAGCGCCAATGCCACAGGGAGTTTAAAGTGCTCTGATGCAAAGCAAACAAGATGGAAAAGATGACCGTGATGCTTCCTGATGGCTGTGTGTCAGCGCAGAGAGTTTCTGTGGCAACCTGAAGATTTGCAATTCATAGAAAGCCTGGAGCGAGACAAAACTTTTAAGCCCTGGCTGTCACTGCTGTGCAGTGGGTACCACCAACACCTGGCGACCTTCTTCCCCTGCTTGCTTTTCATGCTTGGCAGAAGAAATCATATAAAAGTAACATGCACAGTTAACCCTTCTTAAAATATGTGCGCCTTCTACGTTTTCAATTACTTCATACAAAAGAAAGGCTTATGGGAAGTGTTTTAAAAATGAGCATTTGCTGTTGATCCTAGCTGCAGATTTACTGTTGAAAATACTGCTTTCTTGTGGTCAGATATCAAAAATAATATGCAATGAGTACTGGATTAAAGACTGAAAATTGTAGAACCATAGAATGGTTTGAGTTGGAAGGGACTCTCAGCGGCCATCTGGTCCAACTCCCCTGCAAGGAACAGGGATGCCCACTGCTCCATCAGGTGCAAAATTGGGCAGCATTGAGTTGGTGATATGAAAGGTATCATTAGCTCTGAAGTATGACCCAGGAGAGTAAGCTTAGTAAGCAGCCTCATATGTGATGAATATGCCAGATTTCCAGCCTTATCCTTTCTGGTTGCAGCCTTCTCCCACTGTCTTTCTCCTGGGCCAAATGCTCTTTGTGTTGGATTTCCCACCGCAGTTGTGAAGTCTCCAGACCTGGAAGGGAAGTGCCAACAGGACTTAGGGTACCTCAGCTTAATGTGTGAGGCAGGAGGTAACAGCAAAAGATATTATTTTCTGCCGGGGTGAATAAGAACAAATTAAAGGAGGTGGAAACCACTAAGCCAGAGCTATGGGAGTTGATGCCAGTGAGCTTAATCTTTGCAAAGCTGTCAACTTGAAATACAGACATTGGGAACTTATTAGCTGGCCTGCTCTTGTTAGCTGTTAGGGTTAATCCTCGTTTCGCTTTGGTTGTGCAGCAAATGGTGAGCTCTGAGTATAAAAGTTATAGCGGTATTAAACCTTTTGTAGTGTGTTTTATGGCAGATGAATCGTCAGGTGTAAAATGTAAAGGGATCTATTGTAACAGCCCACCAGTGGCACTGGGTGTCTCCGGGATGCCCCAGTTATGGCTGGTGCTGTTGGCTAAAACCTGCTGGTAGTGCTGTCACCTGTGCATAACAACTGCTGAAGGCACTGCACAGCGAGTGCTGCCCGACCGTGCCTTAAAAAGACACTGCAGCGTTGGAATAAGCCTTCCAGAAATTTGCTTTGGGGGTCTCTTGGTGAATGTAGCATTTCTTGTGGCTTCTTGAGTGCTTTTTCCCCCCTGTTTTCCTCTCCTGAGCGCAGTGATAGTGTGTGAAGTGCGTCCATCTGCAGTTACTGCTGGTGGAATAACAAACTATTTCCTCAGCGGAGCTTGGGGCTTGTGTACCTTTGCATTTTCTGCGTTCTCTGCCCCTCATCCTAGATGTTTCCAAAGTTTAAATACAAGGTCATACATATTTAATACATCTGACATAACCATGTTATTCTGTACTTAAATGGAAACAGACTGAGTAAGAAGTTGCGTGCATAGTAAGTAAGATAATACGCAGCTCAGGGCTGGTTGTTTTCCAGAGTGTGTTGGCCCCAAGGCATTGAGGCATATAATTTGTAGTGCAGAAAAGTTATTTACCTTGAAGCATGTTTGTGAACTTCTGTTATCCTTACCTAGTTTAGTCATGTCTGTTTCTGAAAACATTTGTGTTTAGTTTCAAAGCACCTAATGCCTGTAGCAAAATTCTGCAGTTAATTGCCTCAATATATAGTGCAAGGAAAATGAAGTGTTACAAGAAGATAGCTGTAGATAGAGGGGTTGAGAGAATAACCTCAGGGCATCTGCCTATGAGCAGACATGTAAAAATACTAATTTTTGAACTTCTGACTTCAAATGTTTTGTGTAAAAATATTTAAATACTTTTTTTTTGTATCAGATTTGATCTTTTTGAGGCACAGATCCTTTTTGTGGTTGGCAGAGCTCCTGTAACATATTTCTTTTTAAATAATCTCTGAAGTTGTCAAGTGCATTTGTACAAAAGTGCTCGGTGGAAAGCTGTACAATTTGTTCAGGCAGTGGCAGAGAATGGTTTTTTTCAGTGGAAACTGAATTGGCTTTTTGAAACTCTGTTCTTAATGTTCAGGAGAAGGTTTGACGTGCAAACACTTGCAGAAGTGCAAGCACAGCTGCTTCTTGGTTAGTTCTCCCAAACATTGTGAAACTATGCAGTGCAGTATGTGTTTTCAGGTGCCATCTGTATCTTGAACCTGGAAAGTTTGTCCTAAAAGGCAAAATAAAAACTACAGGGGTGCAAGCCTTGTTTTTCGAGATGTTTGTATGTCAACTTTCACAATTTGTCTGCCCCCTCCTCCCCACCATGTGTTGTCATCGTGATGGATGAATTTTTTGGCTACTGGTTGCATAGCTGTTTTGACTGAGTAGGAGCATCCTGACACACAAAATCGTACCAGACTGTAGCTGAGTCATCAATGATTGAACTAGTTAGATTATCACTTCCTACACAGGCTCTCTGAAGTTGTCCTGAGAATCCAAATGAAGGGAACTTCATTGACAGTGGGAAGAGCTCTGAAGACTTTGATGCGATAGTGTGTATGTATATGTATATATACACACACATATATACGTATACATATATAAAGTCGTTGTCCATTATTTTTCAATATAGCATAATGTATAACCCAAGCAGTCCACGTGTTCCTTGCAGGTGACTTTGCAGACCTTCTGTGGGTTGCAGAACTTGTGTTTTCTAAGCACTGAAGATGACTTTGAAGACTAAGGATTCTTGGCTGGGACAGATCATCAGAAATTACTGTTGGATCCCCTAAGCAAACTGATCTAGTGCCTGATTTAATGGTTGCCAACCCTGCTGATGACTGAGTGGTTGGAACGAGATGATCTTTTGAGGTCCCTTCTAACCCAAGCCATCCTATGATGTAACGTTAGCTAGCCAGCAAACAAGCAGCAATGTTCATCAAGATGAACCACTTCACTGTAAATAATACAGAGTTAAGAAATATAAGAAAAGCAGAACACTCCTGATGTATTTCAGAAGTCAAGAAAAACTGGGCAGCTCCAGTGAAATTCGTGTTTCGGTCTTGAGGTTCGTTCCCTGGGGAACAGTAACTTATGCTGAAGGAGTTTTCAGATAGTGCTGAGTCCATTTTTTGACCCAAATAAGATGGACAAGAAAAAAAGAGAAGTAAGGATATTTCAGCTGAAAAATTGCGTTTTTAAAAATAGATCATATTCTGCAGAACTGTGGTCTTTCTGGTAGGAAACGGCGGTGCCCAGGCTGATGTGGTTAAAGTTCAGTTCGTAGCTAAATGTTTTGCTGAGTCTAGGACTTAATGAGGTGCCGTTTTGGGAAGATATTATGCTTGCTGACATGAGCCCATGGTGAAGTGTACCTTTAATAAGAAGTGTCACTTGTCAAAATAAATGAGCAAGATTTTTATTGCATGTTCAGTCGCTTGTAAAATTTGCTAGTCTGCAGTGGCTCTTAATCATTAATGTGAATTAGCCAGGTTCTCCTGTAGTTTAATTACTAGTATGTCATGTTTACATTCTCTCTTGATGAACTAATGGTTACATTATATGCACGGTTTCGTAATAGGCAAAATAAAAATACAGAAGATGAGTGTAGATGGTGTAAAGTGCTCGTTCTGTGGAAGACTGAAGGATAATTGCAGCTGGGGACGGAGGATGGGATGGGAATGCAGGGTCACCGCGTTCAGTCCTGCGCTGAATGTGGAACAAGGAGCTGCCCTACCCCAGGATGTGTTTCACCCTTGTCCAGGGATCGCTGCTGGGTGTTGGTGTGCCCTATGGGGGAGTCATGGCGATGCCTCTGTAGCCAGAATTTCCTTCGGGTCACCTCTGTGCTCCGATCATACCAGTAGTCTGCTTGGGATTCTGCTTTCTGTTGACATCGCATTGCTTGATGTTGTTATGTGACGGTATTTGTTGCATATTCACAGCCTGTTTCTCATAGCAAGGTTTAATTATTTTGACAAGCAATAGCAGGAATGCTTTCTATTGTTTCCCGCTTCTTTGTTCCTTGAGGATTAATGAGGAAGTTGGCAGAGAATTGACCAAAGATGCCGACTTTTGAAAGGATTTTTTCCCCGTATGGTATTGCTTACAGCTTTTCAATAACCGAGAGAGCTTCGAAGCTGTGTCACTCCGTGGAAACGTTGGATGTTAATTGTTTGACTCGGTTTTTATAAGATGACTGAGCTACAGTATTTAAACAGAATGGCAGGTGGAGCAATAGATAACATTAAACTGAAAGTCATTGCAAGAGATGTACTCCTACAGGTTGTCTGGAATTCAGCTGTGGCTTTACTCATCTCTTTAGCTAAGTAAAGCAGAGCCAGTGATGTGAGCCTGGGAAGTGGTGATGGGGGAAGCGCAGCCTGGCCCTGCTCTACGGGTGGCTGCCAACGCACCCTTCTGGTGGCAGCAGTTCCACCTCCTCCTTCTTTCTTGACCCCTTGCTCAAAATGAAATTGTTAATTACTAAAAAAAAAAAAAACCTGATAACTGAGTCATGCCGCGTGTTGTCAAGGAGACAAATAAAGCCTGTTGAGATCGTAGAAACTGCACCGAAGGGACTGGCACGTTTCTTCTTGGTTGTAGAAGTGAGCAGTTTGAGATGCTCAGGTTCTCCAGATGTTATGTGCAGCTGTTGCCTGAACAATATAGACTTCAAAATGACATACCTGAACGCAAAACGCAAACTTCCTCCTGCCTTTCTCTATGCTCCCAGGGAATTATCTGTTTACGTTGGCAGTGCAGGTTTCTAAGTAGCCACGTTGGATAATGACTGTGTGAGAAGAGACAAGATGTGCAGGGGTCATAATTGGAAAGGAAATAACATTTAAGAAGTGGGAAATTGAAGATGCTTTCCATATGGAATAATATGTAATCAACCTTTTAAATGCAGGGACTGCCTGACTGCTTTTTTTGGGCACAACGTGTTCTGCAAATCACCTGTAGCAGTGAACCTGGATACATGGCCTTGAAATAACTAGATAGGAGATTAGACTTAATGTCCAGCATTCGTTTGCTACTCTTCTTTTTTTTTTATGTATTGTTTGTTTACTTGCAGCTGAGAGGATCCAGATTCAGAAGTGGTGGTTTGTGAGCTCGTTGTGCTGCTTTCCATCGCTGTGAATGTGAGCTCGTGCTGTGCTGTGCTATGCTGTGAGCCCGTTCTGCTTTGAGCTTGTGCCTGTGCACAGCGGTGCAGGGCGCGTGCTCCTGCTGTGCGCGTGTCTGCAGGGCTCTGCGAAGGGACCCACGGCTCTTCTAGGAATATTTATTTCTGGATTTACTTGCATGAATGGATCCAAGTGATTCCCGTAATATTACCTTCGGTAATTCCAGTGCGTGAGCTGTTCTTACTGGTTTTAGGTGAAGAGCTGACGAGGTGAAAGCAGTTAATGCTGCAGCAGCTCCTGGTCCTAGGCTAACCTGGGGTCTGTTTCTGGCATACTGACTTTATCATGATCAGATCATCGTTTCCTTCCATTGAAGACTGAAATAAAGGTCCTGGAGTTACTTAATGCCCTCAAGCTTTGCGTGAAGCCGTTACCAACACCCATCTAAGGATGGGGTAGGGGTTGCCTGCATCTCTGAGCAATGGGCGGTCAAGCTGCTCCACGTTCAGGTATTTTCCTGCAGTTTGCTGGGATGATGCTGGGGATGGCTTTACACACGTACACCTGCCTGCTAACTCAGGGCTCGGAAGAATCCAGATGCGTGCCCGTCAGTGTGTCTGCCTAAATTAGAGGTGACAAATTATTGATAATTAGCATCGCTTTTTGTTTCACTATTGCGAAATGTGAATTTATAAAAGGCAATTTATTTTTATCTTTGGCCTCAGGAACTCCAAAGCAGTTGTACTTATTCTTAATTGCTTGTTTTATGGGTGAGAATTAGGCTGTAACACAAACTGCAGCGTGAGGAGTCGCAGATAGAATGCTTGCAGTGTTGGAACAGCAAGGAGGAAAAAGTGGTGCTGGGGTTCGCCTAATACTTCACAAATTCCAATTTTTATTAAGTTTAACAGTGCAACCATTTCCAAGCATTCTATAACTAAATATAGTAATGAAATTTTATTTGAAGTCAGGAACATTATCCAGATATGACTTGATGTGTGTAAGATACTGCACATCAATGGAGTGGTACAGATTGTGTTAAATGGGCCTGAAATAATCTTCGGGAAAGAAAATCGTTTTCTATTCTTCTTGACACAAAGTGTTTGTCACAGATACGCATTCTTATCCGCATCTTGTTAGTGAAATCATTATACTTTTCATTACAACTTTTATGCAAATACGCTGGTTTTCCTTGATTAGGTTTGCACGAATGTGCTGTAATTACAGGCTGAGGTGTTATTAATGTGTAACAATTAAATATGAAATTACGATGTGTAATTACAGCTCGAAGAAAGTGTTGTAATAGCGCACGCACCACGCTGACTTGCAGGCAGGGTGTTGCCCACAGGAGATAACAACTCTGATGTTCTGCCCACTTATCCTAACAAATCTTCTTGGCAGAGGAGCATCCTTGAGCAGAAGGAGCCGTTGTGGTGGGGATGTGTGGGATTAACCCATGCCCTGTGCAGGAGCTCAGTGCATAGGAGGGCAGTGGGGGACGTTCCCGCACCGTGGGCAGCTCTCCCAAAGCCTCTACCGCTGCACGCTGGGTTTTGGTAGTGGGGAATTTTCCATCCCTCTCCAGCCCCGGATGCTCAAGGATGCAGTGCCCTGGGGACTTGATGTGTAGATTCTCCAGTACGTTCTGTTTGATGTCTGATGTATCCCCAGGACTAGGTCTCCTCCTGGTGGAAAGACTTGGCGCCCGGGTAGGGGGTTGAATTTTTCGCTTCAGCCTGGTGGTGTAACACATTGGTTCTGTTGCGATCAGGGTACATGGATATATATGGGTGGAAGGGTCTGTGCTTGAGAGGTGCTCTCTGCTTTCCCATATGGTTCTTTATAGGTTAATAGGACAAAGGGGAACGGCTTTAAACTAAAAAATTGGGGTTGTCAGTTAAATGTTAGGAGGAAATCCTTTCCTCGGAGGGTGGTGAGGTTCTGGCACTGCTGCCCAGAGAGCTGTGGGTGCCCCATCCCTGCAGCCACTCAAGGCCAGGTGGGATGGGGCCCTGGGCAGCCTGAGCTGGTGTGGGGCAGCCCTGCCCATGGCCGGGGGATAGAACTGGATGCTCTTTAAGGTCCCCTCCAACCTAAGCATTCTGTGATTCCTTTCCTCCTGTATATGTAAGGAGAAGCTCCATGCTCAGGCTGTGGCACTGCTGGAGGTCCACCAGAGCTCATGCTGAACCCTTCTCTGCCTCTTAAACTCCTGCTGTGACTTGGAACTTTGCTAGAGAGAGTGACTTAAGGGCAACTCTTCAGCCACGTCCTGCAGATGTGTGGAGAGCTCCTTTTACCTGGCTCTCGGACAGCTGGTTGGTTATGTATATCTGGAGATGAGATCTGTTTTCCTTTTAGTATGTTTTTGCTCTGATGCTCTGAGGATGATTTTCCTTTAGCTCCTTTCCATTGAAGTGTAGGCCAGGCAACAAGAACGCCTGGGGGGTACATCTTGGAGAGGGCTACCACGAAGCAGATAAAACAGTAATACTACTTTTGCTGGAAGAATACCAATGAGGGACTGGAAGAACCTGCTTAACTCAGGTTTTATCTGTACTAAAAAAGTAACTGAGGAAGAATACAGATCGGGCACAGTTAAAACACACCTCATATCTGCATTGCAGTGAGGACGCAGGAAGACGGCTGGGGGATCTGAGATAGGAGAGGGAAGAGGGTTTGAGGTGATGGGAACTGGCTGGTGGTGTCCTGGTGCTGCCCAGTGTGAGCACAGAGCTGGAGGCATGCAGCTGCTCCTGTGGGAGGATGGCTGCGTCCCGGTGCAGCATCGCTTTGTGGCCTGCAGCTGCACGTGTGCTCCTGCTGTGCATGCTCAGGGGTCTGTCCTTGCTGCATGGCTTCTAGCAGAGCTGCCACAGAAAGCAGATAGATCATTAAGCAGTGTTAACTCAAGGCTGCTGGAGTTGGAGTTACTGCAGCTTTTGTGTCCTCAAACGAGTTATTTTTCCTTGGTGAGCTCTCTGCAGTGAAGTGTTGCTCCTCTGTGTGCTGTCTGTGTTGAGGACGCACAGGACGCGCTCTGGGGAAATGCAGGCAGGGTTAAAATCGACCTCCAGGATTTGTTCTATTGGAATTGATAGGAAGAAGCATCCCAGAGGCTACCTTCCCAAAAGCATTAATAAATTAAACCCTTTGCTTCAGTGTCTGGAACTCCACGTGGAGGTATGCATTCAGTTGTCTCAGTGCTGGAAGAGTGCAAACTCCCCTCAAGCAGTTCCATTTGTGCCCTCCCTTGGCCTTGCTGTGCTGTCTGTCTGCATGATGCTCGGATCCTATTTGCATTCCTTCTCTTGCCTACTGGAACGCATATGTGGCCTTTGAAGTTTTACATTTCTGGAAACTTTTTTTTTTTTCCAGGCACCTTATTATGTCTGGTTTAATTTCTGTTAATCTCTTTGTGCGTGTGGCTTATGACTTTTAAATGATGGGATTTTTTCCTCTGTGTGACACTTTGCTGCGTTTTCAATTGGCGCTGGCAGAAAGAATGCAAAAATAAAAATGAAAAAAGAAGAGAAATGGTGACCTCAAGGTGTTTGTTAGAATTCTTCTCTTGGAAAAAGGCATGCAGAGTTTTTCCAGTGGATTCAAGGTCAAGCTGGACCAGGCTCTGAGCATGTGATCGAGCTGTAGATGCCTGTGTTCATTGCAGGGGAGTTGGGCCAGATGGCCTTGAAGGGTCCCTTCCAACTCAAACAAATCTATGATTAAGTGTTGAGACATTCTCAGGTACTGAGGGTATCCATTTCTTGCTTTGGGCGGATTGTGAAGGGTTTGTTTCTATTTGTCAGTCCCTCTTGTGGGAGGAGGGTTTCAGTGTCTGCAGTCATGGAAATGCACTTTTGGAGAGGGCTGGGTGTAATTAAAGATGTGTTGGCAAGGGCAAGTATCTAAAAGGTCTTGCTTTTTTTCATGGCATCCTTTTTACAGCTACAGGGACGCTTGAATTCCTTTATTTTTGCTTTGGAGTTGGGTTTTTCAATCAGCTCACATGCAGCAGGAGCTTCTCTTGGAGAGGAAGGGCAGCCCCTGTTTGTTGCCTTCCTGCTGCTTTGCATCCCAGAGCATGAGCTGTGCTGGGATTCCTAGCACAGAAGCACTACTTGCTGTCTTAGCTTGGAGAATCAAGTTATTGTGCCGGCAAGAATTGTTTGAAGAATTAAAATTGACCCATTTCCTTCAGGCGCAGTGAAGCTAATACTCAAGAGTGTTAACATCGTCGGAGTGATTTGAGAAGTATTATTTGTCAAATCCCTGAGCTAATATGTATGTAGGTATAAATAAAAAGGCCTCAAAGGTTGTTTCAGTATTTATTAACCTCTCCTCTTCTTCAGGGGCCTAACTTGGCTGCTAAAGCTTGGCCAAGGCTTTTAGCTCGCTGTCTGGATGCTGTTTCCCAGCGTCCTAAAGCATCTTCCAGGAAAAAGAAGGATGTGTGAACACTTGCTATGAGAAGCTTCATGGCTGTTGTTGCTTACTCTGCCTTTCTCTGGTTAAATGGAAGAAATGTGGAGATGTGGCACTTGGGAATGTGTTT
The DNA here is from genome assembly GCF_002078875.1 of Numida meleagris. NCBI lineage: Eukaryota > Metazoa > Chordata > Aves > Galliformes > Numididae > Numida > Numida meleagris. The sequence goes on along the minus strand of NC_034431.1, from coordinate 4,981,591 downwards.
GGTGGACATGGTGGACATGGGTTGGGGTTGGACTTGGTGGTCTTTTCCACCCTTAGTGATTCTATGATTTCTGTGTTTCTAACTGGTGTCGTGTCCTGAACACTTCTGTCTGCGAGTTTATGGCTGTTGTCATACACCTGGATGTAAACAAGGAACTTCCAGAGGCAGTGGGTAGAGTTGCTCATGTTTCCTTGGCAGCAGCACACCCTGAGCATCTCTGGGCTGAGCCCCAGCTGAAGTGGTACCCATGCAGCCACCAGAACGGGTGCATGAGAGCTCGGGACAGACCTGCTGTTGGGAAGCATTAAGTCACAGGCACCGTCACGCTTAGCACCTTTCATTTTTCTGTGATGTTGCTTGAAACTAGAGTCTATGTTCATTGCATTTTGATACTGCGGAATAAAAACACCAAACGAAATTTTTTCCTTCTCTAGATTTCTGTATCTAACTCGCTACGTTTGTACTAAATTTATTTTTTCTTCTCATTTTCTTTAGGTAAGTGGACACGATTTGAGTGTTAATGTTCTGCATTGGACAACTACTGAGTCCGGACACTGGAAGCTGTAAGCCAGGTGTCAGCTGGGAGATGCTCCATGCAGTAGCAAGTCCAGAAGCGATGGACCAGCAGAAATGTGGTGTCCCTACAGCACGGAGTGGGGTCAGCACGTGTTGATGGGAGACACGGGACTTCTGGGTTACAGGTTTTTGTCTTTTTCTGGTATTATCCCAGCAGAGTGAGGAAAAGAGAACTTGAGCGCTTCCTTGCCCGTTTCTGTTGTGGAAATGCAGTCAGCCTTTCCCATGCAGTGATTTTTTTTTTTTTTTCCCCATAGTATATTTACAATCGTTACTCGTATTATTCTTCACTTTTAAATGCAGTTTGATTCCTTGGCTTGGGAGTGTTCTTCAGCTTGGTGTTGAAAGGGAGCACGAGGTAGGAGGCAGGAAGGGATTTTTTTCTTATTTATTTATTTTATTATTATTTTAAAGTAATGCTTAATCTAGAATTAAATTCAGAGGAGTGCCTGGAGAAAATAAGATCTCTCTGATCAGATTCTCTGAATACTTTTTGTCTTATCTAATAAGCAAGAGAAGCTAGTAGAGGGAATTATATGCTGGAAGGGGAATTTTAATAGCAACAGATATGCAAAGAGGAAAGTATCTCAAGTGAACAAAGAATACAGGCTGGCAAATGATGGATCTTTTCCCTGCTTGAAAAATGCAACTTTTTTGTGGCACAAACCTAAAACCTGGCCTTCTTCACTTAAGCTAGAGAAGACTGACCAGCTCCCTTGAGATTTTGGGGTTGTGAGAATCTGTAGTCCTTCCCTGTTGATGTGGGAGCCTCCAACTAGAAATTAAAAGGATAAAGTAGCAGTTTGTAAACCTCTCTGTACCATACTCACTTCTGATTGTAGGGGCCTTGGCCATATAAATGAATTTGCTTTGCAACCCCGCTTTGAAGTACCTGACTCCCTTAATTAAAGTCATCTTGATAAAGGAAGAAATTTAAACTTGAGTGTCCTGTGAGTGATGATTTCAGTTGAGACACAGCACTCTCTCCCAAAGGTGTCTTGATGGCGGTGCAGTCATGGTCAGCTGTCTGAAGTCAGGGCTGTTTCCCTCTGTTACTGATGCCTGGGCACGTTACAGGAGAATATGAGCATCTCGTAGTGGGTGTTAGCTGCTCTCAGTACCTTCTTGTCTAAGAGCCCAGTTAAATAATACAGAATTCAGTCTAATTTCTGGAGGTGGTATTTCAGGAGCTGCGTGCTAGGGGCAGGGCTAGCAGAAAAACCCAGGGTTCTGGCAGATGTGCTGTCATTAAGTTGGAGGAGGCAGACATGCAAGAGCTGCGTGCGACGGGCAGCTGAGGAGCTGGTGCCGTTCGGGGTCACTCATTTCATTGTACTGCAGCTAATTCCAATTAAAGCAGAAAGCATTTCCCGTTTTTTAAAATAGAAAATATTAAAAGCTTTAATTTCCTGCGGTGAGCTGCTCAGAGCTGGGCAGTCGAGTCCCATCGTGCGGGGCTGCACGTTGAAGTGATGCAAACTGTGGGTCTAACAGGTGGTTTTTTTGGGGGGGTGTGTGTGCTACAGTGAAGGTCTGGGCGAGCATCCCTCTTTGGCTGTGCAGTTGTAGGCACCAGTCTTTTGTGTGTGCATCCAGACGTGTGGAGAGTCCTTTAATGAGAAGGGAAAACGGGAACGAGAGCAAACGAAATTATCGTTCCAAGCAGGACACACTTAGTGGAAAAAAAGACTATACTTGGGTAATGTGTTAGAATCCCATTTTTGAGCAATAACACCCTCGTCGCTGTATTCAAACACTGAGATAAATGCATCAATCTAAATTCATGATTTTGGTTTTTTCATATAGTTGCTAATTATTGAACATAACTAGCTTATTCATAATTTCTTTCCTCCTTCTGCTTGATAGCCTTAATCCTGTATTTGTGCGGCTGTCATTCCCATGGTAACAGACTAGTGTCTGAAGCAGAAGATTATTAAATACAGAATAGCACATTAAAATAATGTTAAGGTTCTGACTTAGAGACTTTCACATGGGGGCAAACTTCAAAAAAAAAAAAAAAAGAAGAGAACATTTTTACAAAAAGCAATTTACTTTGCCAGTAATGTTCTCTATTCCCATAGCTATTACTGAAGAGATTTGTTTGAGTAACAGCCTGCTCCCTCGCAAGCCATCTTCTCCTCCCGCTTTGCAGAGAAATCCTAATCTTGTGTTTATGTCGTCAGTCTGTTTCCATGGGAACTTTGTCACCGATGTATCATGACCTCACAACAGGGCGGCAGAGGAGGAAAATGTAGGTTGAGAGACAGTATTAAAAATGATCGTTTAAAAAAAAAAAAAAAAAACAACAAAAGAAAGCAACCTCAAGCCTTAATAGATGGAACAAAACAAAATAGAGAGAAGGGAAATGGGGTTGTTGTGTTCTTAGCTGGAAGCTTCTATATGTATGTGTACGACCGTGTTCATTTTGTCTCCTAATCTGGCTTTGCAGAAACTTTCCTGTAAAGCCATGTCAGTGCTATAGCTCTGCTTATTCCATTGGATTCATGGCAGTGTTGAGCATCTGAGGGCTGCATCAGTACAGAACAGGAGTGAATGCAGGGTTTCCTTCAACTTGGCGTTGGCTGCTGCTGGGCTGCTGTGCCTTCCCCCGGTGGCTTTCCTGGAGCAAGTGCACCCGTTGGTGTCAGGAGCACAGAGGCAGTTGTAGGAGCTTGGCAGACTTTGTGTGATCCTTCTCACAGCTGTCAGTGAAGACATGGTGCGGGTAACTCTGGTGTTCATCAAGGCAGCGTGGCTTGCAGCAGTAAGGGGCGTCACCACATCACGTGCACACTCATGTCATAGAATCATAGAATCATAGAATGGCTTGGGTTGAAAAGGACCTCAAAGATCATCAAGTCTCAACCCCCCTGCCAAGTGCAGGGTCGCCAACCACTAGACCAGGCTGCCCAGAGCCACGTCCAGTCTGGCCTTGAATGTCTCCAGGGATGGGGCATCCACAACCTCCTTGGGCAACCTGTTCCAGTGCGTCACCACCCTCTGTGTGGAAAAACTTCCTCCTAATATCTAACCTAAATCTCCCCTGTCTCAGCTTAAAACCATTCCCCCTTGTCCTATCACTATCCACCCTCACAAACAATCGATCCCCCTCCTGTTTATATGCTCCCTTCAAGTATTGGAAGGCCACAATGAGGTCTCCCCGGAGCCTTCTCTTCTCCAAACTAAACAAGCCCAGTTCCCTCACCATGGGGTGTCACCATGTTGGTGCATACACACGTCCCGATGGGGCACAGCCATGTTGTGCATGCTCATGTCACCCGGAGGTGCTGCCATGCTCATACAGGTGCACGTGCCCATGGGTTGCCACCATCGTGTGCACAGATTCGGTTCTGTGGAGAGCTGGAGGCACCGTCCTTGGAGTTGTTCAAGAAGAGGGTAGATGTGGCAGTGAGGGACGTGGTGAGTGGGCAACATTGGTGGTAGGTGGGTGGTTGGACTGGATGATCTTAGAGGTCTTTTCCAACCTTTGTGATGCTGTGATTCTAAGGAGAGGTCTCCAAAGGCAGGTTCTCGTTCTCATGCAAGGGGCTGCGTGTTGGAGCATGATGGAGCTGACTGATCTGTATGCTTGGGCTCGGAGCAAGGGCTTGTACCACGTTGCTTTTCAGCTCGACCATTTCCTAAATATCAAGCAAGCAGTAAGCCAAGATGATAAAAATAGAGAGCTGCGTACAGAAAGATGCAGCTGCTCAAACGTTATCTTCATTTCCAGGTGCTTAAAGCAGTGAAACCACATAGAGAAAGTGTGATTGTCTGCATACTTCAGGTATTTTTAATACAATCCTTTAGAGTACTAATAGATCTTTGTGCAGCTTGAACATCAGTGAGTGCTACTGGCCATTCCAAATTGTAATGGATAGGTGTATGTTAGGCTTTGCAGGCAGCTGATTTGTAGAGTGTGTGCTTCAGTATTCCCTCCCTCTTTTAAGCAGTTTCTCTCTCTTCTAAAGAGCTTAAGCATCATTTTCCTCTTCAGTCGGTAATGCTGCAAGAATTGAGCAAGTACAGGTTTCTGTGTTGCAACTTAAACCTTCTCTTTGTTATTACTTTTCACGTGCTTTTGGTTTTAACAAACAAGATCCCCCCTTCCCCCCACAGATATTTAAAAAAAAAAAAAAAAGAGGGGAAAAAAGTGGAAAAAAGGCTGTAAGGAAACGTTATCAGAGTATCCTGTTCCACTCTTAGCCTTAAGAAATCTGTGACTTCAAAAGAGGATAGCATTTGGTCTGCTCGTTTTTTTTTTTTTTTTTGTACCTTTCCTTTGTTCCATTTGCAACGTGTGCTGCCTAACTTTGTTTTAGTCTGCAGCCGACACGATGGCTTTACAAGACAGTTTTGTAAAATCAGAGAGCTGTAACGTTTCCTGCAATGGATTTTGATGTTTCTTCCGTCACTGACGCATCCCTCTGGCTGCCAGGGAGAGTTTGAAAACTTCCACTTGGATTGGAGTGTGCATCCCCTTGAGTATCCTTCATAGGTGCATTTTAGAAGAGGGAAACAACGAAGTTAGCAGAAAAATATCCTTTGTAAGTAGGGCATCCTCGCTTCTTGTCTGTTGCAGAGCTGCTGCTGTTTTGTAGCCGTTGTCTTGTCCTCCCTTCCCCACCAGCCCTGCACCTCCTGGGTAATTTATGACCGAGTCACTGAAATTCTATATTTGGCTGATATATTGAAAAATCCATTTGCTATCAATGACTTCCTTTAATATAAAGGGAAGCGGATTTATGGGAAGAGGAGCACCAGCATCACAAGTACCCTTTATCTTTGCTCTTTCAGTTCATCCGCCCCTAACCCGTGTCGGTGTGAACCCGGTGCGTTATTGGTGCTCTGAAAGATGAGGATTTGAAACTGTGAATTTCACTCTGGTTTCCACCTCCTGGGAGATAACCTGAGGACGTGGGGTTTCGGTTGCATTGAAACACCGAGGCGTGTTCCTTTCTGTGCTGTGCCTATTTTTTAATCTTTTCTTGAGCTTTTCCCATTGTAGGTAGAGGGAAAATTTGAAATGGATGAACCGCGAAGCAATGATTTTTGACTTCTAGCTTGATTCTTTTCCTGCTTGTGTGCAAAAAAAAAAAAATGAGGTTGTGCTTTAAAAACGATGTAATAGCTGCCTTTGGGGATGTAATCCAAAGTTACTGAAAGCCATGGTTATGACCTCTGAGACGTGCAGTAGATGGGTAAGGTGCTGTGACCAGCAAGCAACGGGGAGCTGAAGGTGGGTGATGGGAGACAATGGGCAAGCACAGTGACTTCAGTGTCCCCGCAGCAGCAACTGTGGGTTGAGCACCTATCAACAAATTATCTTCAAATCATCTTCTCTGCCTCTCTTTTCAATTCAACAGTCATGCCAGCGTGCTAATCCCTGGGCTCCTGCAAATGCAAAGAGCTCTGGAGCAGTGAGGCAGGGCAAAATTAAATTGGCACTGGGGTTGTTTGGTTGAAGGGGACTGGAGATGACGTCTGAACTCAATTCAATTTGACTTCCAGAACAATTGAATTGTAGGTAAAAATATTTCTTGACAAAAAGGGGAGAAAAGCTCTGAGGTTTGTAATGGAGTACTTAGCCTAAAATAATTTTAGTGGGTTTCACGGGAAGATCATTTCCCACATTAATTGACTTGTATTTTCACTTAAAAAGAGGATTGCTCTGAAGTAATGAGGCTCTATTCCAAGACATCTGAAGAGCTGCCCTAGGATATTTCCCAAAGTCTGGGAAGTGCAGAGGTTCAGCAGTTGCTGGGGAGATGCAGTGTGTACTTTTGAAAGGGAACAAGAATTAGATGGCAAGTTACTGTGTTTTTGTTCATTTTGATGAATTCTCCAAATTGTATGTCTAATTGTGCTCAATTATTACAGCCTGGTGCAGATAGGTTAATAGTTTCTAGACGTTGATGTACATCGATTCCTTTCACAGGCTTTGAGACAACAGTCAATTTATAAAGAACGACTAACTTTGGTTGACTGTCAATTGTTGAGTTTTCTTTTGCATTTCTGCTGCTGTATTATTGGCAGCCTTTAAATTGATCCAATCTGAAAACGGAATGAGAAATTAGAGTGTACTTACGTGGACGTGTTTCAACTAAATTATTAAATGAAGTGGTTGACTTTTCTATCTGAATTAAACCAGTAGAAAAACTATAATTAACTACTTCATTGACGGAGGAGAAGCTGGAAATTTGACATAAGGCATTGACCTCATAGATCTTTCTTCTTCCCCAACCTGTGGAAGTCAGGGAAAGCTTAAACAGGGATAAAGAGGAGACGGGTAGATGTAATTTGCTTCCAGAAATAAAAAAGGTCTTCGTTCTTGCAGATCTCTTTTGCTTTAATTCTCCTTTCCCTCAGAAAGGTTATCTGGCGGTTTCTGATACTTGCCAGTGCAATGATCCTTGCAGCTTCTCTGGTATCGCTCACCCTTGTAAAGAGGTGCCTTTGGATGTGCCAGAGGCGCAGGCTCCTTGGGGGACCTTGCCGAGCTCCGACGATACAGCATGCAGTTTTAATTATGGCTCAGAGGGATGGGGGAAGATGGGTTTCATTTCTTTTGTAGGAAAGGCACGTAGCTGCTCCGGTGACAAACAGTGCGAGGCTTTGTTGTGTGCCTTCCCGTGTGCCTCTGGAGCGAGCGCCGTGCACAAGTCATGTTTGATTTCTTGAGCTCTGTGACAGAAGCAGGCTTGTCCCGGCGTGGATTGCGTGCCCTCTGCTTACCCCGGGTGATAGAGATGAAGTGGGCTGCCATTACAGCACTTTGGTACAGTGCACTTCAAAGATGCCTCACTAATATATACCCCCAGCTCTATGTTTGTGTGCTGCCAGAGTAGTTACATGGCACTGAACTTGCTCTTTGGAAAACTGAAGCGGATAGAAGAGGTTGGGCAGTGGGGAGGTGCTGCTTGTCACGGCCCTGTTTTTGCTTTGCTTTGGTTTTGCTATTAATGAGCGTGGTTCGCAGCCCCTGCCCTCAGCCAGAGTGCCTAGCCTTGTACTCTGCAGTGCAGTGCAGCCCTACAGCTCCGCTGCCTGTGGAGGTGGTCGAAAAACGTGGAGATGTGGCACTGAGGGACACAGTTAGTGGGCAGTGTTGGTGGTAGGTGGGTGGTTGGGCTAGGTGATCTTAGAGATCTTTTTCAACCCCCATGTTTCTGTGTTTCTGTGGCAGTCTGACTTGTCTGTGCTCTCCTTGTAGTCATTGCTGGCTTACAGAAAAGAAGCAAAGCGATGCAGCACCGCCTCTGGTTTGGCTATTTGCTTAACAAAACACACGTGCTGCTTACATGACAGAATCAACTTCTCCAGGAAGAGTCCAGCAAGGCTCAAATAAGACAAGGTGCTTCGTTCAAGTCTCTGGGATGTGAGCAGATGTCCTGCACCCTTTGTTAGGCCGGGAGTCGACAGCTGCTCTGCTGCCAAATACGTTAAGTATGATGGGTAGACACTTACTTGGCACAGCTGCCCGTTCCTGGTGAAATGCTGGAAAATGCATCGTGTTCCTATCTTGTGAAAGCAGCGTGTAATAAGTGGTCGGTGAGATCCCATTGAAACAACCACTGCAAAACTTAGCCCTGGCTCTACAGGGGTGCGTAGCTTTGGTTTCCAAATAGGGCAAAGGAGATATACATAGGTGAAAAACCAAAGTTCAGAAGTGTGTGGCATCTCAGTATCAGCCAGTGATGTAAACCAGCGATTATGCAGTAAATCCTGCTATATGAAGTATCACCAGCTGTTCATTACAGAGGAGTACATCATTGTTATCTGAATAGCAGGCATTTTTCTTTGCTTTATTTGCATGCAAAATAACGTACGCTTTCTTGAAGGCTGGATGCATGTGGATCTGTATCACACGACAAACTGAGAAATGAAGGATCACGTTTTCTTAGCAATACGTGCTATGCTACTGTGGTACTTACAGCCCCTTTGATCTAGGAAAATATTTGCTTTTTATCAAGACTATCCAAGTTACTCTCCTAATATGAAGCCATATAAAAGCGGATTTCTTGGCACTGTGTGGCATTAGTAATTAATTTTTTTGTTGTTGTTCGGATGCAGTGCATTTTATTTCCTATCCGAACCATGCACCTAAATACGTAAAACAATATTATTGCCTTTATTAAGTTCATACTTAAGGTTTCACTGGGGAGTTAATGGGGTGCATTGTATTTTGCAACAAGGGCAGGTGTGGTACATACAGTTACACTTGCAGAATAATAAGAACAGAATGCTTTTTTATTATTATTTGCAATAATTGTCCTATTGGACAAAACTGGACCAGCCAGCCCAGCCTGCCTTGATGCTGACAAGCTGCTGATGGTTCTTCACTGTAATGAAAACTCCTGGGTGACCTGAGGGAGCAGTGATGTAGTTCTGCGACCTGAAATTCTTGTAAGCCTTGTGTGACACTGCGTGGGTCTGTTGAGCTTGTTCACATATCCCTGTCTTATACATGGCAACTTCTTTAACCTTATCTATTTTTAATCATGCTATACTGCAGTGAGTATATATGATAGCCAGCTTGGTGGGAGAAGCTAAAATCGCTATGAATACGGGTTTGCTGTGAGGTTTCTGAGAGCAATAATGGGATGCATTTGAGGTATACTGTTACAAAAAGGTGAGCTATCCATCAAAGGCGCAATCTTGGATTTGAGTCTTCTATTTAGATTAAGCGTGTTAAGAAAGATGGATGGCAAACGCGTTTCAGCAGCGTTGTCCCCAAACCAGAATGAAATGTAAAGACGCTTGAAGGATTCAATTACGTTGGCAAATAGTGTGAACGGGAACTGGGTGCGAACGAAGGTCATAGGGTAGTGGAATGCTAGCTTTAGATTTATGTCGTTTTAAGATAAAAACATCATTTTCGTTAACATTCCTGTTCATACACCATCCCCACAAGCTGCTTGTTTGGGGTATTTTATGAAGATATACCTTGAAGTTTCTTTACCTAGTGGTTTTTATGATACTTTACATGCACTGATATGTATGCGGTGTTTTATGGAAGTGGTACGCCTAATTAATACTCATGTTAAATTTTGTAGAGTTCTTAGGTTTTGGGGGCTTTTTTGCACTATTATGTTGGGAATTGCCAATGTCACTGCCTTTTGGGTCATGGATTTGTTGTTTCTGCTGGGGAAGCACAGCTTTTGGGTTGCAGGGTGATAGAGTGGGGACGCATGTTGGAGATCCTCCAGTGTTTGCTGTGCTGATAGATCTGAAGTGCGATACCAAATAGGCTGGAGCGCAGGTAAATACGTTCAGGGCCTGGTTTTGGTTACAGGAACAAAAGCAAGCACATTTGTCCTGTCTTGTCTTGGAATATTGTTTTTTTTAAAGCGAGATGAAGTCAACAGTTGAGAAGCTGCTGTGACTGGTGGCTGAAAGGTGATGATGGCATTCAATGCCTTAGGCACACGATGTCAGGAGAGGGAGGAACGTGTTTGAACTCTTGGTTAATTTACACATCCACTGAAGAGCTCTATTTCTTGAGTGCTGTAATGCAACTGGAATGGGCAGAGTGGCCCATGGCCGTGGTCTCATCCTACAGGCCGGATCCCAAGCCTTGCCCTCTGGTTCTAGGGGTGGCAGAGAAAGTTCTGTAGGTCAGCTTGGAATCAGTGTGCTTGCAAGGAAAAAAAAATCAAACTCGACTTCAAAGGACAACTCTGACACGGTCAATTAATAATTAAAACAGTTCTTTAATGAGCTATGCAATTACCTGTGTGTCCCTGGAGATGATGGTTTATGGTATTACTGCACAGTGCCCTTTCTTTAGTCATGGCAGATGACATCTGTAATTTAAAGCAGGCTAGACATTAAAGTGACAGAACTTTCATTAACCTTGTCTAAAGTTTGTTAATGACAAATGTCTCATAAAAAAAAAAAAAGCTTTTGTCAAAATACGAGCGTGGCAAAGAGGAGCCTTTAATCCCATGGTTTGGGGGGTTTCTTTCCTGTTGACAAGTATGTGAGAATCCTCATGATGTCAACAGAGGATATTGGTATTGAGATGTTTGTTTCCTTCCCTGTTTCCCAGTGCCCAAATTGGAGAACTCTGTGTGTGTGTGTGTGTGTGTGTGTGTGTGTGTGTGTGTGTTCTCCACCTATTTCTTGTGCTTGAGTTTTGGCTTCCATAGCAATCAGCACTTCAGGCCTGATTGCTAGGCCCGCTGGTTATGGCTGTGAGTTCGGCATGTCAAATTCAAGATCGTGTTCTGGGCATGGCAGGAAGGCTCTTGGAGGCAGAAATATGGCAGAGGGCGGGAGGTCGAGGCCGCATCTGCTTGGTGAGCTGCACTGCTGCTGGATTTTAGTCGGGTTTCCATATGTTTTCTCAGCTGCAAGACACAAACCACTGGCTGCTGTTAGGCCTCTCTTAGTTCTTGGTGTCTCTGGCTGATGGGGGCTGGGATTTGTGTGGGAAGGAGAGGCAGGATGCAAGGACTGTGCGTTGTGTTCGTGCATCTAGCAGGCAGCCTGTCTGGGAACGCTGAGATGCTTCCATAAATACCTTCTATATTGTAATATATTGGTGAGTCTGACAGCCTTAACAACTCCAGCGTGACTCCTCTGACGCAGTGCTTTCCATTTGTGGCACTGAGAAGTTAATTTGGTTTCCTCTGGAATCTAGATTAAAAACAGAAATTATCTGTTTGAATCATGAGCAACTTTGTAGGAAAGGGATCAGCCCCGGCGAAGGCTGGTGGGGAGAGATGCATTAGTGAGGAGATTGCTTTGAAAAGGATAAGTCAGATCTGAGCCTGATATTCAGTGCTGATGCTGTTTGGAAATGGAATTTTTGCAGAAGTGTCGGTGGAGATATTGTTGGAAAAAACACTTTGTTTGGTGTTCTCTCTGTCTCCGGTATGAAACAGGTAGGAGGTGGCTTTTTCAATTATCTTCTTCAGGTGAACTTTTAAGAGTTCGTAGCAACTCATTAGCATCCTGTTGCCTTGTACTTGGTTAAAGTGGATAAATTTTTGCTTCCAATCCCGTGAGATTTAAAGACCTATTAATACTGGCTGCAGTACTTAGGAAGTATATTTCATGCAGAACAGTTTCTTCTCATGTATTTGGAGATCATGAGACCTGTATTTCATCTGCCAGAAGGAAATGTTATTTCCCATTTTAAATTAGCAATAAGGAATGCAAATGTCTGAATAAGGGTAACAATATATTTCATGCCTTCCTGTTTGTTGTGACAAATTGGATTTTAAAGACTTGCTTCTGCAAGAGTGTTTTATTTGCCCTGAGGAAGGGATTTGCTGTACTTGTCGGAGCCCTCCACCGTTAGCATGTGTGCGTGCATACCTGTTTGCTTTGATGGACAGGAAAGCATGTGCAAGCATTTCCTTCTTGTTGCTCCAGTTGGTCAGAATTGGAGATTGGAGTACTGGGATGGAAGGAGTTACCTTCCTTTGGACGCTGGTTCGGTGGCAAGGCTGGGATGCCGTTGTTCCCTTCTTAGTGATTTTCACTAACCTTTAATGGTTTTCAATTTGTATTTCTTTATTTCTTGTTGTTAATAAAGGGTAGTCTCCATCTCTCCTGCAGAATGTCACTTGTATTCTCGCCACTGACTTCAGTTTGTAAGGAGCAAAGGGCAATGACAGCAGCCTGCCATTACATCTTGCTCATACAAGCTGAATGTGGCATGGATTTGTGTTGGTAAGTAGGCTCTATTTCTACTTAATGAATGTTTTTGAGGTTCTAGGCCTTTAATAAGATTGCTAAAGACAAAATCATGTGCTTCTTTCCTTTCTGTGGTGTTAATGAAGATTTAGGCAGTGCAAATAGCACCTTTGCATCCTCCAAAGGTAATGGAGTAGGATGGATATGAGCCCCCTGCCTGTTTGGCATCTTACAGAGGCATTGCTAATTCCAGTTTTTCCTGCTCATCTTCTCAATATAGATTTCTAGTTGGTCTTTCTTTGTCGTGTGATCACTATGGAGTTGATTTGCAAAGGATCCCTAATTTGGGAAGGAAACAAAACCTGCTAGTGGAGTAGGTAAAACAGAGGCAGTCCCTTCTTTCTATATTCACTTCAATTTTGCCACGTTACAGTTTTCCATTTGAAAAAGTGAGCTTCTCAGGTGAAGGGCATTCTCTTATAAGGATGTAAAGCACTGATTACTGTGTTTTTTTTATTCATGTCATTGTTCACTGTGTTTTTTTGCTTTATACTATTCACAAGTCCTTGAGTTCGAATGCAGTCCATGGAAACATGAGGATTCCCATAAAAATGCACATTGCTCCTGTAAACCACTACTAAATAAAGACAAGACAGAGCAAAGCAGATCCCATTAATGTCATTGAAGATCAGAGGAAAAGGGCAGAGAGGATGCCATGGACTACGTTATTAGTAGTGGGTTTTGCAGGCAGCCTTATATGTGTGCCTTGTGATTCCAGAAACACTCTTTTAAAGCCTTTGTACACCCAAAAAAGGGAACATCATTTCCTGTGTAGCAGGTTTGACCTTCTCGGGTGTGAAGGTAGTGAACCTTTGTGGTTATTTAGTCAATTAGCCAACTAGTAATGGAGCTGCTGAAAGTAGATGGGGAATAGTGATTATGTGTATTTATCTAAGTAAAGCGTAATGTGTATTCCCTGGATAAATGTATCATGTTGCCAAATTTTTGTCTACAAATTGCTAAAACTATTTATGCAAGCATGTTTGCAAATGCACATGACTCTGGGGACTGTGCTTTTGTGTAAAATAGCCCATTAATCTGAACAGAACGTTTTAAATAGTTGGAGATGATTTATTTCTAAAAGCTTAGTTGCTCTGATGTAACAAGTAGCAGATGAGCAGATGTGCTGATACTTGTTCCTATGTATGATAGATGGGCTTGGGAGGAATCTCAGCTTGCACTGACATTGCAGTTCTGCATAATGTTGGTCTCCTGCAGTAGAGAGAGAGAGCTAAATTGTAAGAACATTCAGTAGCAGGCTTTCTGGTGTGTTTAAGTACTGATTTGCTAGTGATATGCAAAAAGGCTGCAGAGCGAATACTGGGTAAACAGTTGGAAGAACTGGTACATAGGTGGCAAAAAAACCTTTCAAAGCTGTATCTTAACAGGGACGCAGGAACAGCCTTGGAAGATGGCTTTGTGCATCAGGTACAGCTTTAGGAAATGGCTGTATTGCAGAATGCTCGTCTTTCTAATAAATGCCTTCTTGCAGTTTACTTGCGTGTCCTGACAACTGTATTGAGTTAGCACAGAGCAGTGGCTGCAGATGGGCTTGTGCCACATGATATGAATAGCAAAGATTAGCGACGAGACAAGAGGGAACGGCCTCCAGTTGCACCGGGGAGGTTCAGTTTGGATATTAGGAAGAATTTCTTGGCAGAAGGAGAGCTCAGGTATTGGAACAGGGTGCCCAGGGAGGGGGTGGGGTCACCATCCCTGGAGGTGTGCAAGGGAAGGGTAGGTAGAGTAGGCAGGGACATGGTTTAGTGGGTGGTATTGGTGGTAGGTGGACGGTTGGACTAGATGATTTCAGAGGTCTTTTCCAACCTTAATGATTCTGTGATGACATGTTGGTGGGTCTTGGGATGGGGTTGTTACTTAAGTCCTGTTGACTTAAGACCATGTCTTCCGTCCTGAGCTGGAAGATGACTTTCTGGTCTTCCAAAGCCATATGGCTCCTGCCCATGTGGCCTCGGCTAGGACTGAGTTTACCTGACCCATTCCTGACTGGCAATCATGTTTTTAAAACAGCTGTGAGTGCCTTAAGCAATCTATTTCGGTGGTTATACTTGAATAAACCTGCTGTGCTGTGGTTTTGACCTGTTGCAGCTTGCCAGATCTGTAATGCGTATGCAGAACGATCTATCTTCTCTGATGCCACCTCTGAGGAATTTGAAGACTTATCTTTCCCTGTGTCCTCTCCAGCATGAGCAAGCTCACTTTGCTTAGTCTTTCTGCACAGGTTGTGTCATTTCGGACAGCAGTGAGCCAAGCCAGTGCGCTGATCCAGCTGAGAGGAGACACCTGGTTTTTGCAGATCTTGCCGGGTCTGTTTTTAGCCCAGGATTTCCCTGTCTGATTGCTTCACCACTTCTCACTAGTTGAGCTGATCTCTGGACCTGTCAGTAACGTCAGGATGTCTGTTCCAGGCCTTCTTGATAATATATGCATATGTGTGTGAAGAAATGTCTGGTATGGCATTGCTTTGCTTATCAGGATGGTGGGGTTGGTCAGTGGGTAGCTCCTTTCAGTTGCAGCTGGCTGTTGCATGATTTTGTTGCAGACCGTTCAGCTTGCCAATATTGAAGAAGGCTGAAGGAATGGGAAAAAATTTGCTTTAAAAGACGGTGAAATAACTGATGCACAGCTAACCTGTGATTACTGCTGCTCTTGGTGTTTTATAACCACAAAAATATCAAATGGTGTACAGTTCAGGACTTATGATGTTGGGGGGGGAAGCAAGGTTAAATAGCATCTCACACCTTTCACTTCACATCTCATTATTCATTGCTAATAGAACCCTAGACCATCTGTCTCCACGCAGAACATTGGTATGTGACAGGCATGATAGATGTTACAAAACTTTCTCTTTGAGATGTTTATTTATGGCGTGTCCTGCTGTTGGCATCCCTGTGTCTCCTGTGCAGCTCTTAAAGAAGAGACCACCAGCTCAGCTGCTGCTGCACCCACCCAGCTGGGATGCTGTGGTTTCCTGTACGCTTTCTGTGCTATGAAGGATGGACCCTGCTTTCTTTCCTCTTACATTCTGTTGACTTGTAAACAACCTCCTCAAAATCCTTACGGATTTTTGTCACGTATTAGAAGTGCTTATCCAGCAACAAACAGTATTTTTGCTGGTATCCGATAGGGTGGCTTTGCCACATCAAGGCATTGCATTCCTTTGGTGCTGGGCGTCTGCCTGAGACCTAGGTAGGAAGCAGAATACCTTAGCAAGACGCAGCATTGTCATGATTGTTCACCACAATGAAGAGCTCGCTGCCGTTCCCTCAGCTCCAGCGGTGCCTTTCTGCCTCTTGCAGGTGGCACCCGGACACCTGAGTTGGGTGGAGGAGGTGGGACAAGCTGGGGCAAGTGGTGCCCATTCACCCCCAGAGGGGAACTGGGAAGAGAGGAGTGAAGGGCGTTTTCCTTTAACATCGTGTGCACAGAACTCCCAAGAACGCCTTCTCTTCATCTTCCTGCAGTTTTGCTGTAGAAATACTTAGAATATCAAATACCCATCTTCCCTGGAGGGAAAGAACTGCTGCGGGATTTTTATTTTTTTATTTTTTATTCTTTTGTGTTTTCTTACTGCAGCAGCGAGGAAAAATATCTGCTTGTTTCCATCAGTTAAACTGACGCTTGCGAAAGATTTAACAAATGCCTCCTTTCCAAACATTTATCAGGTTTGTGAATTCAAGCAGTAACCAGAAAACAAAACGCAAAGGGCCGCATTGGGTAGAATTCCTCCCTGCTCAGGGTTTGGTCATTTTGGTGGCTGTGGTGCAATTCAGTTCTTTGTCAGTTCTTTGCAACCCCTTCCTCCCCTCCCCAAAGGAGAGAGAGACTTTGAATTTCTGAATCAGTTCAAACCCGCGGAGGGTGGGTAAGGGATAGGAAAGGGAGCAAAATGAACGTATTGCTTTTTTAGTCTGTAAATAACCATAACATTTAAACCTGGACTCTTTGCTTTAAGAAGCAGAACTACCGAGCGCAGCCCTGCTGCAAGAAGCAAAGGCATACAAATTGTAAATAAGGGCTTCAGCTTTTGCTAAGCAGCACGCACTGCGGTTGGCATCACAAGGAATAAATGTGAGTAGTGGTGTATGGGAGCAGAGAGCTGTTTATACAAAGCACGGGAGCTGCAAAGA
This sequence comes from Numida meleagris, assembly GCF_002078875.1. NCBI lineage: Eukaryota > Metazoa > Chordata > Aves > Galliformes > Numididae > Numida > Numida meleagris. The sequence continues at coordinate 4,965,158 of NC_034431.1, read as the reverse complement.
AGCACGAAGCTTTGCTGCCTGGCTCTGGATGTCCGTATGCTGTGTGTCTCTACGTGAGCAGCCGTTATGAAGGACAGAGATCAATGTAAATGCTGAATAATTTAAGGGAAAAGTGCGGCACACCAGGCATTAAGCCTGGCCACTTAAGTAAGAGATGATAGATTCCTGCAGAATCCATTTTTCTCACTTTTTGAAGACGTTTTAGGGAGACAGCCTTCCTAAGGGGATTGAGGTCATCACTCTTTCCTTTTTAAGACCCGGTGAATTGCCTCTTGGACACTTTATCTTATGAATGACATGGTGTTCAGTCAAGGGGTTCTGCTGACAGCATAAACCACACAAGTACAGCTCAGTTTGTGAACATCAGCAGAATCGCAGATTGAAATACCACTGTAGCAGTTATGATTTAGTCATGGAATGTAAAGAGTTTTCAACAGTAAATGCATCAGGTTTGGAAGTATTTTTCTCCTCTGCAGAGCTCTAAGTTCGATGCCAATGGGATATCAGTATTCATGTTAAAGAATGTTTTCCAGAAGATATTTTTCCTATTTTTGCCGCACTGATGTTGTTCATATTCAGTTTTTCTGCTATCAATAACTGTAGAAGCATTCCTAGCAGAGTTTGCAGAAATTGCTTTGTCTGTGCTTTATTCCTCTATTATTTATTGGTTGGCACTAAAACATTATTATTTCTCTGCGTCCCTGTTAAGATACAGCTTTGAAAGATTCTATCCCAAGGTGCAAAATCGGCAGTTTTCTTCTGCTGATTAATTTGCACGAGGGCAACTGTTTTTATTACAGGTTGCTGATTCCAAAATGAATCCTTTGGAAGTTGAATGTTAAGGATTTGTAGTTTGTTTATTTATTTATAATACTGAAGAAAGATAGGTCTCAGATGTGGTGGAACAGAACTGTTTCCTTTGAGGTAATGTACATGATTGATACGGTTTGTTTCCGTGTGAGTAAGAACCACCTCGCTGCAAAGCCAGACTTGCAGTGCTCTGTCTTCATTGCTGCTAAATTCCCTGTAAGTGTTGCCTAGGTTTCTGGAGTGCTGCTCATTCCCTTGTTCAGCAGGAAGCTGAGCCATTGCATCAGTTTATTTTCCTGGTGCATGGTAGGGAAGGCATGCACTTTCCTTCTCGCTCTTGAAGGGTGCACGGGAAGATGTGAGAGGAGCCCGCAGTGTGATCTGTGCTGGTGCGAGGTGGGATGTGACCGCCCTTAAGGGGCTGCTGACCCTTCCTGAGCCACTGCCAGCAGGTTTATGGGAATCCAAGAACAACGCTGGGGTGCAGAGACAAGGAAGAGCCCGTGCAACCTCAGCACGAAAAACAAAACTTTTGAGCTTGTGTGGGAATGGGTGGCACAGTTGCTGGAGTTCTCTGCTTCCAAAGGTAGATATGCTAGGTATGGGTTTGGGGGTGGATGCACGTCTTTCCAGCCTCCTACAAATGTCAGTTTCACAGCACCTTTTTAGAATGTTTTGAGCTACTCCTGCAGATTTGAACTAGCAGAGAAGGAAGGAGATAGACAAGGAATTTTGACTGAGATGGCTCTTTTGTGTGTGGCTCCCTCTGATCCTTTTACCCTATTCTTTCACGAACACGGGAGAATCTTAAGCTATACTTCTCAAACAGCAATTTTGTCAGCGTAAGCGTTTTTCCCCGATCAGTGTTTTTTAATAAACCCAGCAGTACTATTTTACTGCCCTGCAATTCTGGATGACAGTTGACCGAGATGAATAATTTATCCAGAGGTTCTGCAACCCGTGGCCTTGCTCTACCCAGCAAAGATCCGCTTTATTAGGATGGAGGATGTTCCATGTGTCTGGGAAGGGGTTGCTCTTGGGAAGGATACTGAGGTAGATGGTTAGATCAGATGAAGCTGAGGTTCTGGAATGGGCTTTTAAAAGTAGAATTTGAAATTCTGGAATGTTTTTATTTGGTTACACTTAAAATCTGGTAGCAGGGAGAAGTTACAATAGTACAAGGAACAAGTTGCTTAACTTAGCATCTGCAATGAATCTCTATTGGCAATACATGTCTTTGAGCTGTATATTTTGCCACTGAGCTGGAAAATTGTTATCATTTGTGAAAAGGCTATTTTTAGTCAGCAACATCTGTGGAACACCATTTCCTCAAACTTTCACTATCTTTTGACAAGTCAGCCAGATGTGACTCACTTGAGCATATTGGGCGGAGAGGAAAAAACAATGCATTGTGTTTACCAGAAATGCAAACATGACCTTTTTAGGATGGAGGCAGCCTTCATTCCAATCTCATGGAAGAGGCAATAAGAAAAGATGGATCGTTATCATCAGTATTAAACATCCTCACAATTTAGTATTTTGGTATAATGTTGTTGCGGAAGTCATCTTGAGCAGACTTGTGTAAAAATCTCATTTTCTCCCTGCTAATTTCAGAATTGAAGGGGAAGATGCCTATTACGCTACCGTTCTCACGCCGTGCGTCATTCCCTGTAACGAACTCTACTTAAAGCAAGGATGACTTTGCGTCATCCTTAATTTCTAAGCATGTGTGAAAACAGTGAGGTTCGGTGGCAGCTGTTTGTTTTTTCCCAGAAACACTGGTCCACTTCTTCAAAGATAATTTTTCTTGTTCTCTTTCCATGTCTGAGCTTGTACAGTCCAGTTTAGGTTTTCACTGCTCCGTCATCGTTGGTTGGTAGTAAGCACACCAGCACTGCTGAATGGGATGCTGGTTCCCTTGCCTCGTGGGTTTCTGGGTGGCACCCAGTCCTCAGAGCAGAGCTCCTGATCAGCCCATCGTTTACATTTGGAAAACTTCAGTTTCTCTCTAACAGAGAGGAGATTTAGGCTGGATATAAGGAAGAAGGTTTGGCTCTAAGGGTGGTGAGGCACTGGCACAGGTTGCCCAGAGAGGCGGTGGTGCCCCGTCCCTGCAGACAGCCAAGGTCAGGCTGGACGGGGCTGTGAGCACTGATGGAGCTGTGGGTGTCCCTGTGCACTGCAGGGAGTGGGACCAGGCGGCCTTGGAGGGTCCCTTCCAACTCAAACCATCCTGTGATTCTACATGAGGAGTGGGACTCATTTGTCTGTCTACTTAATGGATGCCTTGCTATGGAGTTTCTTCTCCTTTCAATATAACTCATGAGAAAGCTGTTGAGTATTATTGGCTTTTTATGAATGATGAGATGCATCTTTTATTCACTGTTTGGATGCCTTCAGCTTCGAGACTGCCACGCTTCTCCAAGCTGCAGTAATATCATTTGCTGAAGTTGGCACTTGGCTCAGGAGCTGCAGCTCTTTGGCTCCACGTCCCCGTGCAGCACAGACAGCCGGGAGCTGTGCGGCGTGCCGGTGCCCTGCTGTCATAAAACGGTTTTCGTGTGGGTGGAGGTTTGTATTGGAAATGGCTTGCAGCTTGAGATGCTACCGAGTAGGAGTTTGGACCTTGACTTGAGGCCTCAAAGACAGGTTTGGCTTAAAATCGGTTGCTAACTCGTATAATCATAAGCAGATTTGTTTAAGTTACTTTTAAAATTGGACAGCCTTAAGTTAACTCGCAGCTATGTATTAATCACTTGCTTCCTGCCCTCCCGCAGACATCCGCAGAGAGGAATAGACCCTGAAGTTGGTAACAGCTCTTTGAGAAGGCTTTGCAGAGTTTCTGTAATCCCGCTGTGGTCTTTGAACCATCGCAAGCTGAGGCAGAATAACCACGGTAGACTACAAAACAGCGCATTTCACTGCATGTAAGAACTCGCTGAATTAAGTGCATCTTATCCTTCAACGCTGCCTAGTCAAAGCAAATAGACTCCGAGGAAATATCACCTGCCAGGCTTTGAGCGAGGTGTTAGGAGTTAGACCTTGGCATTTGATGCCTCTGAAGCAGGTTTGGCTTAAATTCACTTGTTTACTACTGCTGCAGTCATGAGCAGATTTGTTAGACGGGGCTAATTATATGTGCATGTTCCAAACTCATTTGGAAACTAACATTTGTTGCTTTTGAAACGCTTTAAAATATGCAAATATTTCATACAATGAGGAGAACTGATTTTTTTTTTTTTTAGCAGGAATCCACAAATGGTGTTAAAAGCAAAACATGATTTCGGCAGAGGAACGCAGCAAATCCATTGTATTTCTTGAGAAGATGGGACAGGGAATCCTCCCCGTCTGCACCGTTTGGTGTAAATGTTTGTCACCCCAGACAAAAAACAAATGCGTTGCATTTGTTTACTCTTCTCCCTAGGAATTTGTTAAGGAAGAAGTGGGAGGATGACCAGGGAATCTGTTGGGTTACAAACACAGTGATCTGGGGCGGTGCTGGTCCACGTGGGCTGGCTGCTTTGTGGTGCAGCACAGCAGCTAACGTTGGCTTGCAGCAACGTGTCGGGGCGAGGAGCTGAGATCCGTACCACCTTCAGTACTGAAGCCCTTACCTCTTAAAATGGAACTGCTCAAATCACAAAACCTTACACGTGTGTAAGTAACGTAAGCATTCACATGGTGCTGCTTGAACTTTGTAGGTGTGGGGGGAACTTAGCTTCTCTAGTCGGTAAGGAGAGCAAGCTTTGAAACCTTGCCAAAGCAAGAATCCTGAGGCTCAAGTGAGCTTTGAAATCGCTATTTATGTCATTTCACCATTTCACCTGGTGGCCCAGGCTGTCAGAACCATAATGAGTAAGTTTTTACTAAAACTTGAATGTTTGCTGCATATGACATAGAATCATATAGAATCATTGAATGGCCTAGGTTGAAAAGGACCTCAAAGATCATCGAGTTTCAACCCCCCTGCTGAGTGCAGGGTCGCCAGCCACCAGACCAGGCTGCCCAGAGCCATGTCCAGCCTGGCCTCGAATGCCTCCAGGGACGGGGCATCCACAACCTCCCTGGGCAACCCTCTTTGTGAAAAACTTCCTCCTAATATCTAACCTAAATCTCCTGTCTTAGTTTAAAACCATTCCCCCTTGTCCTATCACTATCAACTCAAGTAAGCAGTCGTTCCTGTCCTCCTCTTTCCTCCCTTTCTGCCTTTCAGTTGCTTTGCTATTCCCTTAGAGATGGGACTTGAGGCCAAGGCAACCCTTGTACCTTGTGCTCACAGTCACGATGGATGTTGACGTAATGCTGCCTGGCTTCAGATTTACCCTGCCCAGTGCTGGATGCTGGCATCTGAAAGTGTTTTCTATAGGGCAAGAAATATCATAGGAGAAAACCTCCATGAAAGCTGTTAGCGTGATGGGAGTTGCCAATGCATTTCATATTGAAGTCATGGATAATTTTTTTTTAAAGCCTCCTTATTTTGTTTATTTCTTTGCTTGAAACCATGTCTATCCGCCAACCTTTCCAAAATGTCATGATGTAATTATTTTAACAGGCAATCTGTGCTCCTTTATTTGGGGGATATTAACCTTTCTAAACAAAAGGAATGTTAATATACATTGGAGATGCAACTAATGGGATTCCATTTTTCTTATTAGAAAGGACTTGAATTCTCTTTTTAAATTGTTGTAAAAGAATTCAGCAAGTCAAGTAATTGCCTTCAGCTAATCCATGATAGCAAATTTGAACGTGAATATCCAGATCATTCTGTGTGGATTGGAAAAAGTAATGTGATTTTCTTGTTTTTTATTTGCTTTGGCTAACCAGTGTTGAAGGATGATAGAAATTCATCGGAGCTGGGACAAAGAAAATGCTAATTATTAATGCACTAAGCTCAGATACGCTGTAAAATGCGGCGTTTAATTTGTGAAGCCTATTGTGGCTTGTTTATATTTCACTGCATACCGATTCGAGCTTTGTACAAGGTTCACTGTCTTCCCATGATAGTCTTCAAATTTCAACTTGAGCTCATGGGCGCTTCCCTCTGCTTTGGAGATAGGAAGCACACAAAGTGGGTGATCCCTGACTTTGGAAGGATGTGGCTGTTTCTGGTTCCTCAGATGCCGTAAGCCAACTTTTGGTGTGACACTGGTTTGCTAAATTGTGAAGTAGCAGAAGATGAGGGGCTGCTTGGATGTGCTGCTCTGGACATGGTGTATAGGACTTGGCTCAAGCTGACTGCGTTAATTAAGTTTGCAAACATGCAATCTACACTTAAAGCTGTTTGCTGGTTACCAGATAGCTGCTTGGCTGTAATGTCATTTTCAGTGCAAACACTATTGCTTTTATGAGCTGATGCTGCATTTCAAGTCCCCCCTTTTTTTTTTAACTTTATTCCCCATGGTACCTTGCGGTTGGAATGTGCAGAGATAAATATCCCAGGCTCCAAAGGATTTATCTTTCAATCTTGATTTTAGAAGAATATTTCAAAGCGCTCTAATCACCTTGCTTTATCTGCAGTGAACCTAATGTATTTTGCAGTGCTCTAACTGTTTCAGCACCTCTCTTGAAGTTATAAAGAAGCAATGCTTACAGTTAACAGATACATAATAGAATTTAATATAACCCCTTGATGCATAAAGGAGGATAAGTGGAAAGCAAAGTTGATTGCATGTCTGGAAGAATATTTGTGCCTGATTTATGTTCTAATTTTAGTATTGGATTTTCTTTGTGATAGTAAAATGTCACATTAGCATGGCCCTTTTAATCTAATACATTTCCAGTGAAAACAAACACCAGCGCTGAGCCTGTACTTCAGGCTCCCCCAAACCTGGTAATCTGATGACTTTGTTAGAACATTGTCTTGCTTCAGGTAATCTTCCTTCCTATATTTTTTTTAGGAATATCTGAATAATGCTTTCCTATCTCTTACCCTCCCCAGTCTCAGAAATGCCCATAAGTAACCAGCACCTTATCAGCTGCTCAGGGAGATAAAACTCTATCATTTAAGTCAACGTTGGCTCCTGGGTGTCGTGACCTACAGTTTGACCTTCCATGCTTGCCCAAAGCTTTGGCTGTGGCTGCCCGGTGTGGGTGCTGCTAACTTAAGGCACTGGAGATCTAATCTTGAGTGGAACTGGAGACTGCTTCTGAACTAACCGTGGTGCTCAGAAATTGACAACTCATCTTGTGTCTGTAGGAAGAAAATGAGGATTACGTTTGATTAGTAAATGACAGGTTGCAGCTTGATATTTGCATCCTTTATTAACAAACTGGTGAAACTCACCAGCAACACTAGAAGCCTCTTTATTTGTGCAGCTACATTGCAGCTGCCATCATTTTTCAGGGGGAAAAAGTAGTGCTGATTTTCAGATCTTCCCTTTCATTTTAATGCAGTGCCTTTCTCTAGTTCTGTGCCATAGATGAGTCACTGGCGTGGTTCGATTCCTGGCCGTTCTCTGCTTGCTTTGCCAAATGCCCCAAGATTTCTTCCCAATCTGTGGTGGTTAACCACGACTTAAATCCTGCCCACAGATTGTATGTGGGATTTTTGGATTTTTATCAGGCGGTGGAATGAAACATGCAGAGGAGAAAGCAGTAGGCATATGTAGTGTACCTGTGTGGGATGTTGCTCTGATCCCAAGCGCTGTGCCTGTCCTGGGAAGCCACCTGTGTCTGAGATTATAGAACCATAGAGTCATTAAGGTTGGAAAAGAGCTCTGATACCATGTAGTCCAACCGTCCACCTACCACCAATGCTGCCCACTGACCCTCAGTGCCGCATCTCCATCTCCCTGGTTCCCAAACATCTCCAGGGATGCTGACCCCACCACCTCCCCGGGCAGCCTGTGCCAGTGCATCACCTCTCCTTTGGAGAAGGTTTTCCTGACCTTCCCCTGCTGCAGCTTGTGGCCATTCCCTCTCATCATATCACTGTTCCCTGGGAGAAGAGGCTGCTCTCCACCGAAGGGATGTGCTGCTGATTGCACTGGGTATCATCGGATCGTTCCTAGCTACACCTAATGCGTGCTGCTGTAATTCTGCTGCGGGATAACGTGGTTCTGGAAATAGATGCTTGAGGTGGCACGGCTGCGCAGCGGCATTCTCCTCACGATGGCTGTGCTTGACGCGACAGCGTTAGAGAACACGGAGCAAACAGCAGCTGAGTGCTTCGAGGAGAGCCTGCGGAACAAAGATTTTTCCTGAAGGCCTTCAGGGTGAATTTACACTCGAGCCGAAAGCATTGGTAATAATGACAGCGCTGTCACCCTGCATCAGGAGCATTTCAGCTACAACAACACTTGCTGGTAGTATTTGGCACAAGAAATGAAGGCGTCGATGGCAGAGACGCTGACAAATGGAGCAGGACTGCAGCCACCAGGCCCAGGGCAGAGCTTCCTCTGCATGGCGAGAGCGTGGGGATGCGTGATGCAAATGCGCAGCGTGGAGTTGCATCGCGCTCGCTTGGGATGATGCTGATGTTGAAAGTTGTGCTGCTTTTGTAGATAAACACTAAGACATCCGCTTTCAACTTCACATTCTTTAACCTTGTTTTATTCCTTGCTGAGTGCTGACATTTTCAAGGCAGATGAAAATCATACTAAATTTAGCCATGAGAGAAGTCCCCTATTCTTCCTCCCCCCACCTCCCCACGCTCCCCGTTGCAGGCACAGCGTCTGCATTCTTTTGATTAGTTTTGCCCTTGGTTTCTGCCTCAGATGTGAAGTTTTCTAAGGCAGCACTGACGAGCAGTGTGTTTTGTATTGGAAGGGGCATGATGTGCTGCTACCATCCCATGGCCACCAGCCAGTGTGGCCTGGGCCTGCAGGCCTGGTGCTTTAGGTTTGCTTCTAATACTATCACACCGTGTAAAAAGTCACTCCCCCTTCCTGCTTGTAAGCTCCGTTCAGGTACTGGCAGGCCGCAGTGAGGTCTCCCCGCAGCCTTCTCTTCTCCAAGCTGAACAAGCCCAACTCCCTCAGCTGTCTTCACAGCAGAGGTGCTCCAGCCCTCTGAGCATCCTCGTGCCCTCCTCTGGACCCGCTCCAGCAGCTCCACATCCCTCCTGTCCTGGGGGCCCCAGGCCTGGGCACAGCACTGCAGGTGGGGCCTTCCAGGGGCAGAGCAGAGGGGGACAACCCCCTCCCTCTCCTCTCCCTGCTGCCACCCCTCTGTTGGTGCAGCCCAGGGGACTGTCGGCCTTCGGGCTGCACGTGCACACTGCTGCCTCATGTCCCGCTTCTGTCCATCAGGACCCACAGGTCCTTCTCTGCAAGGCTGCTCTCAAGGAATTCTTGTCATGTCTGGGACCACCCTGACCCAAGTGCAGCACTGAGCAGTCCAGCCTTCAAGTCCGTATCTCTCCAGTTTAGAGCGAAGATGAGTTATGCTGCTGCTTTAGGGTAGCTGTTCAAGCCTGAACCCTCTGCAGAAGGAACTTTTTGAGGTGATTGTGCTTCACGGTGTTATTTGAATTCTTGTTTTTGCATTCGGACAAGCAGAGTTGGTCCTTGATAGTCACAAGCTCTGCTCCAAATAGAGGTGGAGAGATTACAGCTGCTTCAGCTGCGCCTGGAACTGGCAGATAAACATGCGAGGCCTGTAAGGGAAGATACCGAAACTCCCCTTCTCATTGCTGAAATGGAAAACTCAAATATCTTGAGGCTGTATGTGTGAGTGTGGTCATCATTCTATCGCAGGGAGTATTGTGAAAGACGTTATTCACAGCTGCCTCATCTTTTCCAAAGACTGTTGATGAATTGTTTCCCACAGCTGACCGACGAATTTTGTCCAGTCCTGAATAGCCAGCAACTCAGCTCATCTGCCCTCCCGCTGTATTGCTGCATCTTGATTGTTGCATTGTTTTCCAGCCTTTCATTTAGCACCAGTTGGTTCGCATTTTTAACGAGGAGAATTTGGTGATATCTAAGGATTAAATAACCCCCATCACTTGTGAAATTAAGCTCTCTTGAGTGTTAAAACGCTACTTAGATGGCAAGCGTGCCTTTCTATTATTAGTCTTAGGCACGCAGCTGAAGAAAGAGACTTGCTGTAATGTTATCTCCGTCTGTAGCCACTTAAGCTTGCATGTGTCCTTCCTGGAACAAAACGCACCTGCGTAAATCTTGTAATTTTATACAGCACAAAGCAAAGGCGAGGCAGATCTTGAACTACTATCACTTCTGGCACGCAGCCATTGCGCCGTGGATGAGGACGTGCTGGATGCGAGCCCTTCGGACGAGCAGGCAGCGTTTCTAGCAGCTGTTAGGACAAATGGGAGAATGCTGCAAGGAGATGCGTGCTGGTTTTGTTGAGCTGCGGGGCACGGGTTCGTCTGTCATCTGTGGCAGAACATTGTGCTGCTGCTTAGTGCTTGGCTGAAGCACTGAAGGTGCCATGGCAGAAAGATGTACTGGAAATTTTCTCTTTAAGTAAAAGCATTTTGCGTCTGCCATGAAGCATTTTGCTTTCTGAAAAACTACCTGCGTTCTCTGCTTTGGAAAGAAAAATGATGTGTGTAGCATTTCGATTTAGGATCGAAACTTGGATTTTCCCAGCCCTAATCTCATTTCCTTATATTACTATTTATAAGAAAATTATGGCTTCTGTAGATTCGTTTGAAATTGATATGTTCTTTAGCTATTACGCTGGTAACGTTCTTATGCAAAATATATCCGTGGCTCTTCAGTATGATAAATTGTCACTGTTTTTTAGGTCCTCTATTAACTTTGTTCCCGAGGAATTAAATTAATCTTCTGCTATAGGATGGTAGAACGTGCACATACAGCTATTTTTTATGGTCGCCGTAGTTCTTAAGGTAAGTTAAAGTTATTTCAGTTGTTACTTATCTTTGCAGTGACGGTCGTGACAAATGGCTGGCGTAATTTCTTCCCTTAGTAGATGGATATAAAGAGAAGATATTACATGGGCTTCTCACCGAATGCATACATTTTTAGATTGGGAACATTGAATTAGGGATTGAAACGTTTAACTTGACAAGAAGATAGAGAATTGTTTTCTGATCTTGTTGTTATAATAAAGTGAAACTCGCTTGATGAAATTTATGTTGGCAACTTTCTGTTGCTCTGTGATACAGGAAGAGCAAATAATCCAAGAGATAAAGATTGCTGGGCTTTACTTTAAAGTAGGTGTGCACGTTTGCTCTACGTGCAACGTAAAAAGCCGTGGATGAAGCTGTGGGGTCTTGAGCGTGCGTGGTCTGCACGTGGCCTTGGAGGGAGCACAGGGACCTCGGGGTGGGGTGGGATGTGGGGCAGTGACCCCCGTGATGGGTTTTCTTGTCTGTCACAGCACTGGTGGATGTGGTTAGCGTGGAGCCGAGGGGCATGATTCAGCCTCTTCCTTAGGATTGCTGGTTGTGTTCTTAAGGTGTGAGGTAACCTATGTGAGGTTTGCTGATGCACACTTCTTCTTTCTCCGTGAAACGAAGTGATATTTAGCGTGATGTTAATTGGGTGCTGCCCTTCAGAACGCATCATGTGATCGTTTTGGTTTGCACAATGGGTGAGAGAGGAGCAATGCAGCTGAAATGCAGAACTGACTCTTGTGGCTCCCTGACAGTGTCTACACTGCTTACACTTTCATTTATAAAAGGAAGAGAAACTTTGGCTTCGGTTTTGCCAGCTATAAGGAAAATATTTTGATTTGAGCTCATGAGTCATCCGAGATAAAAGGAGAGAAGCGCGAGCACTTGAGCTGCGCGTGGCTTTCCCGAATAGCGGAGCAAGGAGCCAAGCCAGGGAACTGCAGCAGGGCTGAGGAGCAGCTCGCCTCGTCCTGCAGGCACCAGTGCCCTGAGCCTGCCAGCCGGGGTGCCCACTCAGTTCCCATTTCTTTTCTCAGTGAGGGGGGCCTCATTACCTGCAGGGGACTGCTGAATAGCCCCTAAGCTTCATGTCCAATCCAGTACAGACCCCCTTCCTTTCCCAATTTCCATGGGGGTTGGAACTAGATGGTCTTTGAGGTCCTCTCCAAGGTCATCCATACTGTGATGTTGTCTCCTTTAGGCTGCAGGTACATGTCTGCTGTTGGAACTGCTTCCCTGCTGTGGGATGGCACCAGGTGCAGGGCAGAGTCAGGCTCAGGTCTGGATGTTGTCACACAGGCTGGAAAACAGACTGGCACAATCATAGGATGGTTTGAGTTGGAAGGGACCGATCAGGGCCGCCTGGTGCCACTCCCTGCAGTGCACAGGGACACCCACAGCTCCATCAGTGCTCACAGCCCCGTCCAGCCTGACCTTGGCTGTCTGCAGGGACGGGGCACCACTGCCTCTCTGGGCAACCTGTGCCAGTGCCTCACCGCCCTTAGTGTAAAAGACCTATTCCTTATATCCAGCCTAAATCTCCCCTCTTTTAGCTTGAAACTATTTCTCTTGTCCTGTCACCACCAACCCTGCTCAAGAGTGTGTCCCCTTCTTTCTTGTAGCTCCCCTTTAGGCACTGAAGGGCATAATACTAAATCAGAATTCATTAGATCTGGAGGAGGAGCCCATGAGATGCTGCAGGTTGTTGTTAAACGAGCTTGTTAATAAAGGTTCTCTAAGTAAAAAACCAGAGTGGGGGGGAGGGAGTCGTTTATTAATCCTGCACAAGTTGTTGGGGAGGTGCTGCACATGCCGGAGAGCAGAAGGATGACAGAGCATTCTAGAATTACTTAAAAACGAGAGAGGAAATTAAATTACCTGGAAGAACGCGTTAATGAATCCACCTAGGGAATATTGACCGGCTCTGCGGGAGGAAGGAGGCAGGAAGGGCTGCGGGGCCGGCGGGTGGGTGACAGGGCTCCATGTGAGCTCCAGTAAAGCAAAGCAGTGCCGAGCTGCTGAGCTTGTTCATACTGGGAGATGAGATGCTTACAGCGCTGCTGGCATTGCACCACGTTGACAAGAGTGTTTCAGGTAACCAGGAAGCCCCTGGGGGTCTGCGGGGCTGGGACACTGCAGCACGGGGAGGGAGCAGTCAGCCTCTGCTGTGGGAGCGCTGCTCGGACCTCCGTCCTGGAAGAGAATTGAAAATAGCAGGGTGAAACATAAGCTGAGCAATGTGAAGTGATGAGATTTATTAGACTGGAATAGTCTCCCAGGAGGAACGATGGAGGCTTAATGACTTGTCATTTCTGGAGTAGACTGGGCGAAGCACCGCGGTGCGCATTACAGCAAACAGGCAGATGGACAGGCCGGGCAGCGCACGAAGCCTCTTCCATTTGTAATTTTTGATATACCGGGTTTTTAAATGATATTAATTCAGCGCTCATCTTTCATTTGTTGGATAGTTGGCTGAGAAAAAATGGTTCTTTTTTCTTCTGTTTTTTGTACGTTCCGGGATAGTTACTGCCACAAATGTCTGTCTCAAGGTGGTTGAAGGGAAAATGGCTCTTAGAATAAATAAAATAAATGCGTGTAAATCTGTGGCAGATCAGAAGGAGGGGAAAAAAAAGCAAAGGCTGTAGCATGGAAATCAGGTAGTATGCCTCTCTTACTGAGTGAATCCCTTAGCGATCCTGTCTGAAATGACACATACAGGAAAGCAAACGTGTGCTGGTGTCTCACCATGAACCACAGGTTGCCCAGAGAGGCGGTGGTGCCCCGTCCCTGCAGACAGCCAAGGTCAGGCTGGACGGGGCTGTGAGCACTGATGGAGCTGTGGGTGTCCCTGTGCACTGCAGGGAGTGGCACCAGGCGGCCTTGGTGGGTCCCTTCCAACTCAAACCATTCTATGACATGGATATGCACGTAGTACAATGTTGATTTTATTCAGTATAGCATTCTAAACATTAATTTGGAACCATATCGGTGCGCTAGTTGTATGGTGTCATGCAAATGAATAGAATCCTTTGGTCTTCTAGGGACTGTTTGTTCAGTATAATTGCAGCTTTAAACAAATTCAGCGGTCAGAAAGCTATAAAACATTCGTAGGCAAAAGCATGCTTTTAATATTCATCTTCTTTAAGTGCTACCGAGTGACATCTAAGACAAACTGGGCAGATATGGGTGCCAGGCAAAACAGAGAGCAGGAAATCTTACTTGCTAATTGGTATTCTAGATGTAAATCTTAAATTAGTTTGAGATTTTAAAAATGGATTTTTGAATGCCAGGCACATAAGAGACGAAATTGATATTAATATTAATAAGCTTCAAAAGATATGTAGTGAAATATTTGTATAATTTAATTTTCTCCATAATCAAGTCGGAAAGCCAGCAAGTGACCAAAGATTGCAGTCCGAGTAGTGCAGCAGCTCTGTCTGGTTGCACAGAACTTTCTGACTTCAGTGTGAGTTACTGGGATAACACGTACTCAGGGAGCGTGTCTGTCCTCGTGCACCTTGGTGCACGCCTGGGAGGGCGGTGGGTGAGCAAACAGGCAAGCCATGGTCTGCTACTCTGTGATGCTTCTTAATGGCTTAGGAAGTAATTAGAGCAATTTACCCCCGGTGAAGGGGAATGGCTTGTTTCCTTGAAAGTGTGCGGTCCCGTGGCAGGGAGTGTTTGTTCAAACAAGAGCTCAGAAGTGAGAAAGAATGGTATCTCCTGCAGACAGAAACGAAATGAGGACGGTTACAGGAGGAGGAAGAGATAGGAGAAAGTAAAATATTAATGAAGATATAAAGCGCTGCACCTACACTGAGAGCAGCGTGATGTTCTTGCTCATCTGTTCATGTTCAGCTAGCTGGAGCTTGAAATTTTAAAGCCTGGGTTGGGGAGAGGGGTGAGTTCCCATGTCTCCTTACAGTGCTGTGGTTGTGCTCGCCAACACTTGATGGCTCTGTGGGTATGTTCCTGGCAGCAGGATGCCATGCACAAGGTTGGGGGTGGCTACCAGCCCCCTGCAGCTCCCCCGGGTCCCCCACCAACCCAGCACTGCTGGCGTGGCTTGCTTCACCCTGGGTTCTGCAGAGCTTCTTTCCCAGTTGCCTCACAATCAGAAAGGATAGCAGATTGTAAGGGTTTTTCATGGCAAATGGCGGTGAGAAGAAATATATTGTGTGCTGTGGGGTTCTGTAAATGGCCCAGATGAAGTGCTAGTGGTTTTGCGAGGCCAGAGGTACATTCGGCTCCGCTTTTCTGCACGTCCTCCTCTTCTCAGCAAGGAGTTTGCCTCCACCTACAGGAAGCAGAAAGCAAAAAAAAATAAAAATAAAAATAATTTAAAAAATCACGCTGCCTTCTGCTAGCCCTTGTCTTTCAGAGGGGCTCAGTAAAGCATCTCATCAGTCTCAAGGATTGTGCAAAGCACTCGGGCACGGTTCTGGAAGGTGCCATGGCGGTCTGAAGGCTTCTTGCCCATTAGACAGGTTTTAATTCACCTTTTCTCGTAACCCAAACCTCGAAAAGGAAAAGGCGTAAGAGCTGACAAGACAGTAATTGAATTTTGGTTGGCGTTAGTGAGGCTTCCACTGGGGCTCGTGGCTGAAAGACAAAGCAGGTATTTCCGAGGAGGGCCATAATAACGCTGGATGGTTTTAAAGACAGCAGCTTTGGGAAAGTGGAGCACTGAGCGTTGTCCAGCTGGAGCAGGCTGTAGGCAGGCAGCACGGCAACTGACTCAATCTTTGTGTCTGGGTGGGAGAAGAGGGCTGGGGTCGATCATTCACGTGTCGTGGCAGACAGGTTGGGCAGGAACTTGAGAGAAGTGGATGTGCTAGAAATCCCTTTTCACGTAGAAATGGCTGCAGAATGGGAATGTGGGACCTTTACTGCCCGTCCTGGACCGCTGAGAAGATGAAGTTGGGCTCATAGAACCATAAAGGTTGGAAAAGACCCCCAAGGTCGTCCAGTCCAACCGACCACCTACCACCACTATTACCAGTGACCATGTCCCTCAGTGCCACATTTCCATGTTTCTCAAACATCTCCAGGGATCGTGACCCCACCACCCCCCTGGGCAGCCTGTGCCAGAGCCCAGCTGAAGGTGATGCTGGAACAGGTTGCCCAAGGAGGTTGTGGATGCCCCGTCCCTGGAGGCGTTCAAGGCCAGGCTGGACGTGGCTGTGGGCAGTCTGGTCTAGTGGTTGGCGACCCTGCACTCAGCAGTGGGGTTGAGACTGGATGATCTTTGAGGTCCTTTTCAACCCAGGCCATTCTATGCTGCCTGGGTACTGCTGGCCTCCACCACTGACCCCTTGGCTGAAACCCCACATTCCTCCTGCCTGCACAGCTCTTAGCAGTGCCTGTGAGCTGGCCTCGCTGTAGCAGCATCCCTGTTCTTTGCAGTCCCTCTGGCTCCCAGCACTGCGGCTCGAGTGCTGCCCAGCCCCAGCCCCTCCGCTGCCTCTTGCAGCTGCCCGGGAGCTGTCTGTCACCACGCAGACTTTGCTTCCATTCTTTGGAATGTGACAGCAGAAGCAGCCTGTGGCCAGTTTGAGCTTGTTTGGGGTTAAGCGCTGCTATTTCAGTCGTGTTCCATATTTACAGTTCTGTTTCCCTTTTCTCTGTATGCGTAAGCAGAAGGAAAAGGCACAAACACGGACAACTCATCTACGACTTCTCTACAGAAAGCATGGGATTCTGTTGGTTCCTGTTTCATTCCTGTCATCGTCGTCAGCTGGGCTCAGTTCTTACCCACTGCTACACTTGAGGGGTCACTGCCGTATGGACTCAAATAGGTTCTTCCACTGTGAATCCAGGGATGCATTTTCTCTTGTCAGCGTAACAAATGTCTAATGGGGATGTCCCTGCAAGAAGGTCTTATCCATTGGAGAGCTTTGTGCTCTTAGGTGCTCAGCAACTTTCAAATCACAGAACCATAGAACAGCTCAGATTGGAGGGGACCTCAAAGCCCACCCAGTGCCATGCCATGGGCAGGGCTGCCCCACACCAGCTCAGGCTGCCCAGGGTCCCATCCCACCTGGCCTTGAGTGCCTGCAGGGATGGGGAACCCACAGCTCTCTGGGTCAGGGGGATGGAGCGATGTCTGAGTGATGCCTGGCTGAAAGAAACTTCAGCCTCCGTGTTTTATATACAGAATACCTGACAGTAAAGCTGTGTGATGACCTTTATCTTTATGAGCTGTGAGAATTAAGGAGTTCTGTATTTTAGTTTAATTAAGCAATAAGGCATAACAGATGGTGCTTTTCTGGGTGATTATTGAATGTCTCTGGTTTGACTGAGAAGTGCAGTAACACCGCACGCACGAGCGTATTGTCATTGGAGCTATTTGAGCTATCTGCGAACATGTGTCTGATCGAGATGTCTGTCATCGGCTGCGTTATCAACCAAGTGTCTGCACCTCTTCACTTTCTGCAGCATTTTATAAACCAGTGCCAGTGCTGCAGCTGCGTGCTGCCCGGAGGTGTTGCAAGTGTTTGGCAAAGGATCATTAGGGGAGGCTTTGCCTGAGTTGCTCTAGATAGAGGATGAAGCCGTGGCTCATCTCAGCAGCGCTCGCAGCCCTGCTTCTCATCCGTTCTTGACGTTACTCGACAAGAAATTGATTCCCTTTCTTCTCCAGCACTCAGAGGTCTCATCAGTTTGGGGCAGCTTTTCACAACTGGAAGAGTGGTATTAAAAAAAATTATATATATATGTTATTGTGAACTTCAGGCAGAAATAGCGACGTTTTGTGAAATGAAGACCATCGCTTGTGCAGCGTGGTGGGACTTCATTTAACAAACAGACTTAACAGAACTAAGAACTGGGACATTGGAAGCTGCTGGAAATTTCTCTCCCATCCTGTTTAGCCAAGGTGTTTTTGGAGGCGTTCTTCTAAAGTAAATAAATCAACGGAATGGACAAATTGCCTCTGAATTCCTAAAACCAAGTGGGTTGAGGTGCACCTTCCTGTACAAATTGCAAGGCTGATGAGAGCGCTTTGTTATCAGCACAGTGAGGGAGGGCTGAGAAGTTCAATGGCCGGGAAGTCCAGGCCAGTAACTTGGGTGTTTTGCAGCCAACTTCTGTCCTTGTGCGCCGGGAGCACTCGGAGCATCAAAGATGGTGTTAGTGCAGAATTGGTGTGCGTGAACTGGGCCAAGCATTCAAGGTGCATTGCGCTGTGATTTGCATTTAGGTACTCGAACTTGGGGAGCCAAGAAAAGCCAAATTCGTGGCGGGTTGATCTGCTGTTTGTTTTTGCTAACTACAAGAGAGCTTTGCAAATGTTCTGCGATTGGTGTTCTGCACTCTTGCATCTACCCTGTTTACTCCAGAGGATGTTAAAAAGCAGCGGAAGCAAGGAAGAGCATGGAATTAATTGAGCAAATCTCACCAATCTGTGGCTCTTAAAGGAGTGCGCCAGACAGTTAACTTGAGTTGCAGTTACTCCTGTGGTGTGTAATAACTTCTGTAATAACTTCCCCTTTTTTTTTTTCCTGCTGCCCCCTAACGCCGTCAGAGATGTGAATTGCTTGCGGCCTGGCACTGAGCTTGTACTTGTGCAGTATTTTAGGTGGCTGACTAATATGCCTAGATTTTTCTCATTAATGGGGTATTTGCAACGATGAAAATGAAATAGATTCACTTACTGGCTGCGGAGTTGTTATAAAGATGATCTGTGCGAAGTTTTTAACGCAGCTGTAGCTCCTTTGGAGAAAATCAACCATTCGTCTCAATCTGGTGCTCACGAGGAGCATCCCGGCCTTTCCCTGAGCATCTGAAGTTCAACCTGCCAAGGTGCTCCGGTCCTGTTCGAACCCCACACCAGCCTTCAACATTTGGCACGTAACCCGAGGCAGCTCGTTTGCGTTGATGATGTTTCTGCGGAGGTTAATGGCAACGCTCTGCCTGGCGTGGGCTCTCCCGCAAGAAGTGGCCTCTGCGAAGCCGCCGCTTCGAGTGCGCTCTTTAGAAACCGTGCAACACAATTAAAGTAAATTCTTGGTTGCAGATTAGTTGGCTTGGTGCCATTTTCAGAGACAATGTCCCACTTAAATAGCTTGGATTGGGCTGAGAAGAATAATTGCCGCTATGAAATAATTTTGCAATTACCACTGTAATTAAGGGCAGTTTGTTAATGAAAGTGCTTGGTGAATAATGACTGCGGGGCACTCCATCTTGCAGCTCCATACCAGATGATTGGTTCATGTGGTGGAAATGGTTGGGGAATCAGTGACACAGCTGTCACGGTTGCAGGATGGATGTAAATACCCGGTGCTGCTCATGATGAAGTGCAATCATTAGCCTTCTGCCCTATGGGAGCTGGTCAGACAAGGAAAAATAAACTTAAAATATGATGGTGAACGCTATTGCTTATGGCTTTTAAAGTCATCTTTTTTTTATCCCAACCGCGTTAATTTGATATGCAGATGCCCTTAGCTAGTTGATTCATTGTTCAGTTGGGAACCTCAGAATCCATTTTTCAGAAACACGAGCTCACTTGGGCTGTATTTTTTGAAGCTTTGCTTCTTTTTGTACTTTCTTTCCCACTTGTTTTCCTTTTAGAACACGGTGGATTATTCCACTGCATAGTTTAAAAAAGGAAGAAATTAGAAATTGTTGACATATTTGTATTTCAGTGTACGTACGCGCATCTGTCGGCTGTGAAATCTGATGTTGTCTGTTTGTAGGTAAGAACCCTTGACATTTTTGTGTGTGTTCTGCTGTAAGAGTTAAGAGAAGCAAGCATTTTAAGGTGCTGGAAGGAGGCAGGCAGTGATGGATGCGTTGTCCATAGCTGAGGATCACCGAGGGCTTACTGAAGCAAACATAGTAACGATGACAACGCTGGTGTTATTAGGCAAGTAATTTTTAGAAGCTTCCCGTCTTTTCTATATGACCCAATACCTTACTTAGTACTCTTGCCTCCTTGTGATGCTCATAAATAGATTTTGCAGTGTCAGGGGAGGGCTGGAATGGAGAGTTGGGCTCCTTTCCTCTAAAATACGTGGCTTTCCCAAGCGCTCCAGGTACCTGAGCACTCCTCTGACATCTCAGTGCTGGAATTAGGCTAGCAAGCTGAATCTTGGGGTGATGCTTCTTTTCGGGCAGCTGCTAAGTACTTCCCCCAGGAGGTCACAGCCAGTGCCTTCTACTGGTGGAATCAAAGGGGAGCGAACTTGGGGGAGAGGTGGGAATGGGACGGATTGCAGACACGCTGAAGAGCAAAGCCGTCTTGAAGGCTCAGCTGAAAAAGGAGGCTGTTCAATGGTAAGAGCCAAGTTAAAAACCGACTGCATGGTGCCATTTTGTATTTAACTGCAACCCAAGGAGAGAAAACACTGCTTTTTCTGATTCCTTTTTTCTCTACCATCATCAAGACAGGAAGGGGCTTCTGCAGTCCCAGAGAGAAAGAAACTGGTTTGGTGGTGTGCCTTAGAGATTGGAGAGATCAATGGAAGAACTACACGGCCTCTGAATGTTAATATTTAAAGTCACTAGGCACTTGGAATTATTGTTTTTTAATTTACTGACTGCGTCACCATATAGCAGTGTGTTTCTCTTTAATTGGATCAGCGGACGCAGTGCAAAAGAACGATTTACAATGTCTGCTTCAACGCGCATGGTGAGCTCTTTGGGACTGCTGAGGCCTTCCTTTGACCATCAGCATGAACTACCCCAGGCTCTGGATGTCCCATTTGTTCAGGCAGGGCCAGCACCGTGCAGTGTGTGAGGAGGGGTCTGAGCTTCAGCCTGTCTGCCGTTTTCAGACCCTTCCTGGTTGGTGCTGTCTTGTGGCAGCAAGAAGGTAAATACGAGGAAGCAGCCTGTCTTCGTTTATACGAGGCTTGTCAAAGGTTTTATAGATCCCCATAATGAAGATGGATCAGGTTCATTCTCATTGCCAGTTACTCTATCAAAATAGTACTAATTACTGGAGTTGCACATGTTACATGCTACCATGTTCTTAAGTAGTTTAAAAGCACGTTTTGTACTACTTACAAAAGATAAAATTAAAGCAACTTTTTTTTCCGTTCTATTTTGGGAGAAGTAGTTAGTAAAGGAGAAAGAAATTGATTTTGGTGTCACAAAGGACATTTCTGACAGGAGCATACTTTGAAATGATTCAAGGCATCTGTTTCTGTTGCAGACACCCAATGCCGCTAAGAGCTGTACCTAAATTAAACTGTTTAACATGTCAGCTCTGGATGTGAATGCAATTTACATCCCGGTGGCACGGTTGGAATTTTTATCGTTTAATGAACTTTCTCACTCAATTTGCTAACACAGCCTCTCCCCCGGCAGCTGTTTTTGTAGCATGTGTGGATCTCCAGGCTTGTTCCCAAGGTGGAGCGGGCCGGGCTTAACAGTGGTCAGAGCCGCTCTGGTCCTGGCCACCAAGCTGAGCCTGGATCCAAGCAGGTTGGTGTCAGTGAGCTGTCCTGCCATCAGCCCTAGTTAGTCCTGTTTGGGGAGAGGAGTTCTTCCTGTGCCTTCCATGGGTGTGCAGTAGGATGGCAAAGTTTGGCGTGACGGCCGAGGCCTGAGGCATTGCATTGGTTGTGGGGCAGAACGCAACGTGGCCAAGTGATGGGTGCCTCCAAGAGCAGGTCTGGCTCCTTCTGGTAAGGATCCTTTCCAGTCACTGGCTTGGGGAAGAAGCTTTCTGAAGGTGGTCACCCCGTCCTTGGTGCTCAGTGGAGGTTTTGAAGAAAGCCAGTGGTTTGAAGGTGAGCATTAGCATGAGGGCCTTGTAGAGCTCTGCAATTAAACGACCTTTTACTTTCCCTGCTTCGGAGCAGATCTGATGGCTTATTGCTAAAGTCTTGGCGCAGAGCCTGGCTGACCTTGGATCTCTGCCTTTCAAGTATCAGCAGGGATTCTTGTGCGCTGTTGTGGCCTTTTATGCTAAGAACAAGCAGCCATTGTGGCTGTGGGTTTTGCAAAAGAGTTCACAATACTTGGTGGGGTTCTGAGAAGGTGGCACACTTGATTTTTTCCCTCTTAAACACATCTCCCACTTGTTGCTTATTATGCCAGTTGGGTTTTTGTGAAGGGCAGATGGATTTTTCTATTTAGATAATTATCTTACGTTACTCCTTTTATTTGACTCCATCCTCCATCCACCATAAAATGATGGGTATGGGGGGGGAGCGTCCTGTGATATGTTGGTTTGAAAGCTTGTGCTTGGACTGAGTCTTCTGCTGAGAACTGGAAACTTCTGTTGAAAAATGCTGTAGATAAACATGTTATAGTCTGAACTGTCTTTTACAGAACACTGTATTGAAAATCCCACCCTATGAGCTTAAGACAGAGCATTAAAAGTGCCTGTGCTGTTTTTGACATGTTAGGAGGATTGCGTTCATGCAGTTTAGGAATTCCTTTACCTAAAGTAAATTTTCACTCAACTTGAGTCATCTGCTTCAAGGGGAGAATAAATATTAGAGTGCTAACATAAGGAGCGTACTTAAGAGGTCATGGGTGACATGTCATTATCATTTGTATTAGTTTATATTGGCTGAAAGGATAAAAGGGGAAACAAGAATATTGACTTATGTAACTTAATATTGAATTAGCATCCCTTTGCAAAGGGCTGCTGGTTTAACTCCTGCCTGTAAATAGCTCCCATCCCAACGCGGATTGCAAAGCTTCAGAGCATGGGAGTGGGGATGTGCTCATCTCTTCTAACACTCGCAGATCCTGCACTGCCCTTTGGAATAGGCTTCTTTGCAAGCTGAGCGAGTCGGTCTGATTTACAACTGCCACGTTCAGGCTTGTCCTCCCCGGAGCTGCAGCCTTTTATCCCAGCACTTAGAGCTGCATTCCTTTAGCAAACACTTGCCTGCTAGTCGGCTTCAGTTCTGTACCCAGACCGGACCGCACGGGGTGGAAGGGGATGAGTGCCAGTTAAAATACTGTGCAGGATGGTAACTGTTACACAGCGTCTGTTATTGAAGGGAAAAATAGGATGGCCAAATTGTGCTGCTGGTAAAGACATGAGGATTTCAGTCTGGAGAGGGGAGTGATCTGGCTAAAATAACATTGCAGAGCTTTCTAGGGTTTTTTCTTCTTTTAAATGCATCTTTTATCTGTCTTCACCTGTGTCACAGGGTGCGTAATTTGTGTTGATAGAGTTTGCTGAGTTTGAGGGGATCCTGGCGTAAACGTGTGCTATTCTAAATCTAAACCTGATTAAGTATGTGTGAGTAAACAGCACTCTTGAGAGAACGGCTCTGATTTCAGCAGGCGTTTCCTGGGGGATGCAGGGAGCTGGCAGATGACTGGAATGCACATTTTCATTGTCCTCCCTATAAGCAATATGGAGGAAAGAGATAAAGCAAAAAACATACGTAGTTCTGGCTTAGAGCTGCCCAGGCAAGATGTTCGGGAGCTGTTTGCAATGAAACTAAGATATACAGTGCATGCAAGAAGAGTTTTGGAGACTGCAAATACAGAAGACGGTATCGCTGGAAATAGAGGGGGTTTTAAGTCTTTGAAATGAGTTTCTGATTGTTTTGCTTTGTGCGGACTCCTTGAGTCCTTCAGTGGAGCAGCGTGATGCCGCTGTCGTTCTTTGACATTCCAGCTGCATTGCTGTCGCTGCAGAGATCGATCACAGCTGCTGCCCTGCGTGCAGTATTGACAGACAACTTAAATGCTTCTCATTCTAAGAAGTGCGGCATGGATAATTAAGCAATGCACTCTACAAGTTGGCGATCAGCTTCTTGTGGAGGACCGGTAATGAATAAAAAGTACGTTAACCGAATTAAACTTTTGATGCCTTTAGGTCTGCAAACGTTGAGCTGCCTGTATGAAATTAATTACCATTTATAGGAGTCGTGTTAATCAAAAGACTCCTGCAGACAATGTTCCGGGGTTTAAAAGTTAATCGTAATTCTGTATTGCTTAGGACGGAGGTGATCATTGTCGCTGCTGTCCTGGCTGACTCTGGGCCCATCAATGGAGTGGATGTTGGAATAGATTGCCCAGGGGGTGTTGGGGTCACCAAGCTTGGAGGTGTTCAGAAACCGTGGGGCTGTGGCACTGAGGGACGTGGTCAGTGGGCAGGGTTGGCGGTAGGTGGGCGGTTGGACTGGATGATCGTAGAGGTCTTCTCCATCCTCAGTGATTCTCTGATTCCAAGGAAAGCGCCGTACTCGGTTGTGTATTTAGCGCAACTAAACAGATATCCCAACAGATTGTCTCAGGATCTGGAAGCTCTAACATATGCGTGCAGTGAAATTTGTATTTCTTAATGAGCGCTGCTCGAATACACGGGCTCTGGTAAATGTCTGCCACGCATCCTGCGCGCCATGGCCGTGCGTATGGTGCTGGATGGAGGCTTCCTTCTCCGGAGCACAGAGCTTGAGTTCCTTGAGAGCAGAACCTGGGCGCTGAGCGGGGCAGGTGCAGCACGGGAGGGCTTTGCATTGGTTAAAATGCAGTGATGTGGCTGTAACGACGCGTGAGCACGTGCTGATGGTGACCTTATCTGCGCCTTGTGAAGCTCTTCATCTGCAGGCTTCTCAGCCAAGCAGACGCTCTGCTCGCAGCCCCGTACTGTAAAATCCATGTTTGCTCTCCTAACTTTTTTTTTTTGTGTGTCTGTGTGTGTGGAAAAACTGCCAGCTGCGAACTTGGACAGGAGCCATTTATTTGTAGCACAGTCAATCTTCCCTTCAAGAAAACCACCAGCGAATTAGCTTTTGCATAGTGTTTCAATCAAAGCATTTGATCCTTGTTTCTGTGAGATAATCCTAAGAACTTCTTATTTGGAGAATAGAAGACCATGATGGATTTAATTCATAAAGGGAAGCAGCCGTAAGGAATGTAAATGTAAGAGGCTGATAAGGTAGGATTTCCTAGTTGCTATGACAACCCCTGGGTCATGAGCCTGAGAAAATATAAAGTAAGTCCTGAAGCTGTGAAGATGATTATAAAATTTAACTGTCATTCTTCATTTAGAGTTGATGGCAAACATTATTTACTTAAGTTTATCTCCAGGCAGGCAAGGATCCTTTCTTCCTCTTTTAAATCCGAGGCTTGGATCACAAATGACTGTGTTGTGCATGTCTGACACGACGCAGCCAACCCGCTATTTGTGATTCTAAGCAGACGATTTGAAGGGAATATCCCTGTAGGTTCGGTGGGGATCCTAGGGAAAGCGCCCTTTTATTTCGCCGAGCCGCGCTCCTGCAGCTCAGCGCGGGGTAATGCACAAAGTCATCTGCAACCTCCGCGTTCCCCACGTGGCCTTTTCCTGCAGTCGTCGAGCATCCTCTCGTGCCTCAGCAGCACAACGTTGTCATTTTAGGGGTGTCTTTCTCTTTCTTTTTTTCTTTTTCCCGGTTGCCGGCTCCTGGTTTAGGACCGCTGGGTGTTTACAGGGATCTTTTCAATAGAAGAAAGCATAACACGCTCCCGTGTGTGCTGCTGACATTCCCAGGATTAACTGCTGTGGGAGCCGCGCATCACCTGGGTACGAGCAAACACTGCCTGGTGCCGTGCTGCCCCAGATCCTCTGCTGGCTGCACGCATGCAGATTAGGTTTGTAGATGCCTGTCCTAAAGCTCTCCTCTAGATGGGTGTCTGCAGTCCTGGCTTGGCCAGCAGAGCTGGGGGCTTTCTGCTGGCTGCAGGGGGTAGATGGAGGATGTTTTTGTGCTCACCACCCTGTGCATGAAGTAAATGGTCCTCCCTTCAACACTGACCCTTGTTTTGGTACTGTGCTATCTTCACCTTTTTAAAAGGAGGGGAAGAACTCTTCCAATCAGTTTAAGAATGTGCCAGCCCTCGTGTTGGAATGTCTGAACATAAGGCACTAAAAATCATCCGGAATCTGAGCTTGGATTTTTGGGTTTGTTTTCCTGCATTTGAAAGATTTTTCTGTTGCTACTCAGTCTTACTCAAGGTGGTAAAAGTGAAGTGCCCCATCCCTGCAGGCTCTCAAGGCCAGGTGGGATGGGGCCCTGGGCAGCCTGAGCTGGTGTGGGGCAGCCCTGCCCATGGCATGGTGTTGGGAATGGGTGATCTTTAAGGTCCTCTCCAACCTAAACCATTCTATGAGCCAGTGATTCTATGAAATAGTTGGAATAGGACATGCAGTAATTTCCTTTGGAGGCTTTTTGCTGATGCCTGAAGTTAACGCGATGCTGTTCTCAGGCTGGTGTCACCATTTCAGTCAGGAAAGGCTTCCACCCTTGTGCCTCCCATCCCGCAATGCTGGCAAACTAGAGAATTCTGCTACAGGTCAGAGTTTATAGCAGTTACTAAAGAGGGGCATCTCTTGTGGGAACAGAGTAGCGAATTATTACTTGCAACCAGAATTCATTACCTTTCTTAAACTGGTCGCTCTTTGAATGAACCCACCCCAACTGAAGCATCCCAGAGTACTGCTTTGGTGTCTGCTGAGCTCTGTGCCCGCTGCTGCCAGCTGGACGTGCCATGGAGGAGCCAATGCATCGTGCTCAGCTGTGCTGTCCCGGGGCTGTGGCTCCATGTGCTGCAGGGATGCTCTGCAGATGGGAATGGGCTTCTGAATGCTGTGTGTGCGTGTGCAGGAGCCCTTCTCACAATGAGAGCTGACACTGTGCCCTGCAGGGTCGCGGGTGAGCCGCGTGACTCAGCTTTATAGGACTCAGAGTTAGGGTATCTCTGTCAAGGAGGAATCTTTCAGATAACTTTTTTTCCTCGTTTTTTTAATGTGGGCATTTTGGCTGTTTCGTAATTAGGTTCTTATCGTCTCTAACTGGAGCTGTAGCATGAACAAAAAGGCTTCCGTTTTTCCACCGTTAAGTGATAACGTGGTATTCTGTGGATGGGAGATGCGTTCAGATCCCGACTCTTCCAGCCCTGCACTTTGTGCTGCACCATTTCTCCTCTTCTAGAGGAAATCTGCAGAGAGGATCCCACCTGACTGCTGCAGACACCCACCCCTGTGCTCCCAGCTCTCTGCATTGCCGGTTGTGGTGATTCTTCCCTCTAAGTCAGAGGTTAGCAAGGGTGAGGAGCTTTGATTTCTGCTCTCTGCAGCGTATTTCCCTTTCAAGCCCATCCTCTCCCATGTGTGAGAAAGCTGGCACTGCAGCTTTATGCTGCAAAGCACAGCCTCCACGCTCGGAGTACGGCAGCAGTTATGAACTGGAGCAGTCTCCTTGCAGCTCCTTCTCTGGGTGCTTGCATCTGTACTGCTCATCTCCCAGCAGAATCTCCCTGCTCTGTATGCATGGGGGGGATGGAGAAGATCACAGATAGTGGCCCTGGTACCCTTGCTGTGCTGCTTGCTGCAGGCCTGGGCTAGAAAATGGAGCTGGGGAGCAGCAAAGTACCAGATACTGAGCTTGTGCTGTCCTGGCAGTTGCTATCCTTGCTTCCAACATGTGCTTTGGGGGCTGAGGACTGTTTTACTGAGTGTCACAAAGGCTTCAAGTGGTACCTAAATGTGGAATAACATCATCTGTTTCCATCTTTGCAACATGCTTGGGAAACTGAGACCTTGGATGCAGCTCCTGCCTGCGCAAAGCAGGAGCTGAGCGCTGCCCTCCCATAGCAGCTAGCCCAGAACGGAGAGGCTGAGGGTGCCCCATCCCTGCAGGCACTCAAGGCCAGGTGGGATGGGGCCCTGGGCAGCCTGAGCTGCTGGGGGGCAGCCCTGCCCATGGCCGGGGGGTGGCACTGGGTGGGCTCTGAGGTCCCCTCCAACCTGAGCCGTTCTGTGATAAGATTCTATGATTTCTGCAGTAACTTCTTTTGATAAAGTTTTGCTGGATACCAAAGAGATGCTTTTCTCCTTAGATCAGTTGAGATGTTTCCCTGTTTATAGCCTAATTTAGACCAGATAAAGTTATATTTGCACCCACCATCCATTCACAGTAGCTGATCTGAAATCATGCCTTTTTATCCCAAAGGAATTACAACCACGCTAACTTTAGAGTGTTTGAATTTTATTTTGCCAAGTTGGATTCCATCTGCACACTACGTAGAAACTTTTTCTCTTGTCTTTCCTAAACCATTAGCAATTCCAGACAGAACTCTTATTTCCACCTTCATGGAAACAGGCCCAGGGAAGCATCAGTGTGTGTCTGTACAGCGTTGATTCACCATAGCCCCCAGTTTGGAAAGGTGCAGCAAAAAGTCAGCTCCAGGCTCTGCCCTGGGAGAGGCTGTGTGCTGCGTTCCAAAGTGCAAAAGAAGATCGAAACATCCGGACACGAAGCAGCACTTCTAGTTAGCATCTCATCCGCTCTCCTTAAGCACCGCCGTGTCTCTGAATCGATCGGAGCTTTAGTTCTGTGCCCCTATTATCCCTACTTTAAGGTGGAAAATACTTCTTTTTGCAAGCGTGAAGACGAAAGCCTTTGGAGCTAATTGTTTCTGTGAAGAAATGAGCCGTGAGCTGAGCACTGTAGTTACCCCTCTGCAACACAGCCCCGGTGCTGTTAGCGCTGATACCGCCTGGCCCGGCAGCATCCAGGTAACATCAAATTCTTTTACAAAATGGAGATTTTTGAGCAGTATGCAGGAGACTGCTCATGTAAATCGCATCCAGAAATAGCTGCTCTTACAAAGACTGACAGGTACATGCCATTCTCTTCAGCTGGCACATGCTGTCTGTGATACCGCTATGAGAGCTGGCAACAGCCTTGCAGTGGTGGGTGGTGAACAAAGAACGCTCTGAGAAATATTTTTCCAGACAAAGTTAGAATTAAGAGCGCAGAGCTAATATAAAATAAATGAAGATAAAGATAAGGATGGAGGGAGTTGCTGCAGATACGTAGCTAAACCGAAATTGGTACAATGAGATGTTTCTTCTTCTTGTATTGAGTTTTCCGGTGCTGCTTTCTGGTTTTTGTGAAGCGTGAATTGCTTGTGAGCTGCTTTGGCTGCTTCCTATTGATACAGCGGCGGCGATCAATAATTCATGAACACACGGAGCTGAATTTGCTCTCAATATGAGGTCGCTTATTGACTCTGGGAAGAGATTCTTGCTGGTCCATCTCGGGCGAGCACGGTCCGTGTGCTTACACTCACCTTTGACAAAGCCCGTGACGCATCTTTGACTCACCCCCGGCACCTGGAGGTGGAGAGGAGACATTCATCTGCCAGATCTCTTTCAAGAACGAGCAAAATTGGATGCAAATGCCAGCTATTTCCCTCCCACAGCCACCCTACACACTGCCTTGAGCTTTAATCTCACCGCTCATAAACACTCAAATGGTGTTGGTCCTGATAGCTCTGCGGAGCCCACTCTTCCTCCTCCCCTGCGAGGGTAATCGAGTGAAGGCTGCTACTCGTTTCCCGTTTTTGGCAATAAGGAGGAGTACGGAATATTTTTAACGAATCTGTTTGTTGGCAGAACTGGAAGAGACTGAGACAGCGTCGGCCCTGCATGCCGGCGTCCCTTTGCAAAGTCCCTTCGTGGGAGGGGGACCGACTTCGTACACAGTCTGATACTGATAGCACCAGGGGGAATGGCTTTAAACAACAAGAGGGGAGATGTCGGTGAGCTGTGAGGAAGCAATCCTTTCCTCAGAGGGTGGTGAGGTGCTGGCACTGCTGCCCAGAGAGCTGTGGGTGCCCCATCCCTGCAGGCACTCAAGGCCAGGTGGGATGGGGCCCTGGGCAGCCTGAGC